>NC_134494.1:21986727-22279512 GCF_040206685.1 Ascaphus truei | reverse complement strand
AGATATATACTGCTCTGCGTGTGCTAGATATATACTGCTCTGCGTGTGCTAGATATATACTGCTCTGCCTGTGCTAGATATATACTGCTCTGCGTGTGCTAGATATATACTGCTCTCCGTGTGCTAGATATATACTGCTCTCCGTGTGCTAGATATATACTGCTCTCCGTGTGCTAGACATATACTGCTCTCCGTGTGCTAGACATATACTGCTCTCCGTGTGCTAGATATATACTGCTCTGCGTGTGCTAGATATATACTGCTCTGCGTGTGCTAGATATATACTGCTCTGCCTGTGCTAGATATATACTGCTCTGCGTGTGCTAGATATATACTGCTCTCCGTGTGCTAGATATATACTGCTCTCCGTGTGCTAGATATATACTGCTCTCCGTGTGCTAGATATATACTGCTCTCCGTGTGCTAGACATATACTGCTCTCCGTGTGCTAGATATATACTGCTCTCCGTGTGCTAGATATATACTGCTCTGCGTGTGCTAGATATATACTGCTCTGCGTGTGCTAGATATATACTGCTCTGCCGTGTGCTAGATATATACTGCTCTGCGTGTGCTAGATATATACTGCTCTCCGTGTGCTAGATATATACTGCTCTGCGTGTGCTAGATATATACTGCTCTCCGTGTGCTAGATATATACTGCTCTCCGTGTGCTAGACATATACTGCTCTCCGTGTGCTAGATATATACTGCTCTCCGTGTGCTAGATATATACTGCTCTGCGTGTGCTAGATATATACTGCTCTGCGTGTGCTAGATATATACTGCTCTCCGTGTGCTAGATATATACTGCTCTGCGTGTGCTAGATATATACTGCTCTCCGTGTGCTAGATATATACTGCTCTGCGTGTGCTAGATATATACTGCTCTCCGTGTGCTAGATATATACTGCTCTGCGTGTGCTAGATATATACTGCTCTGCGTGTGCTAGATATATACTGCTCTGCGTGTGCTAGATATATACTGCTCTCCGTGTGCTAGATATATACTGCTCTCCGTGTGCTAGACATATACTGCTCTGCGTGTGCTAGATATATACTGCTCTCCGTGTGCTAGATATATACTGCTCTGCGTGTGCTAGATATATACTGCTCTTGCGTGTGCTAGATATATACTGCTCTGCGTGTGCTAGATATATACTGCTCTCCGTGTGCTAGATATATACTGCTCTCCGTGTGCTAGATATATACTGCTCTCCGTGTGCTAGATATATACTGCTCTGCGTGTGCTAGATATATACTGCTCTCCGTGTGCTAGATATATACTGCTCTGCGTGTGCTAGATATATACTGCTCTGCGTGTGCTAGATATATACTGCTCTGCGTGTGCTAGATATATACTGCTCTCCGTATTATAGATATACACTGCATGTTATGGATATATTTCGCTACATGTTACAGATATATTGTTCTGCATGTTATAGATATATACTGCTCTGCGTTTTATAGATATATATTGATCTCCATGTTATAGATATATACTGCTCTACATATTAGAGATATATACTGCTCTGCATGTTATGGATGTATACTGCTCTGCGTGTTATAGATATATACTGCTCTACATGTTATAGATATATTGTTCTGCATGTTATAGATACATACTGCTTTGTGTTATAGATATATATATATATGGCTCTACGTGTTATAGCTATATTGTTCTGCATGTTATTGATATATACTGCTCTGCGTGTTATAGATATATACTACTCTGCGTCTTATAGATACATACGGCTCTGTGAGTTTTATATATATATATATATATTATATATATATATATATATATATAATATATACTGCTCTGCATGTTATAGATATATACTACTCTGCGTGTTATAGATACATACTGCTCTGCATGGTAAAGATATATACTGCTCTTTATGGGATTAAGAACAAGTTTCCGAATGTTACCTCCGGACTGAAGTTCAGAGGTATCCTTAGAGAAGCCGTGAGATAAACTTGTTTTCACGCGCCTTGTCTATTCAACAAGCGAGACAGAGTGCGCCCCTCCCCTGATCCTCGGCTCATGCACCTCTGTCCCCTGCGTGTGTCCACCTGCCCTGCACTTATCTGCACAGGGGGCAGAACCTCTGCGTTCAGCAGATGCACAGGCCCATGTGTGAGCAGCAAACATCCCTCCCGATAAGATAAAGCGCATTATCTGCGAACTATCTCCTGTCTCGTGATTCTCTGACCTACTGTATCACTGGACACCTACTCATGTCAAATAAAAGAGATTTAATGTCAGATCTGTTTATACAGCACTAAAATAACAACAGCCCTTGTCCCGCTTACAACATATACGTGATCTGAAGTATAGTAGATATATACTGCTCTGCGTGTTATATACGTACGCCCAGCTTCTCTACTCCGCATGGATTTCCTTGACTCAGGGCTGGATTCAGCGGCCGGGCGATGAGCAATGTTGTAGAATAATGGGAGCCAGGAATGTTTGTAGTATACGTCATTTATTCGTGTCCCCATGGACAGGGAGCGCTCATGCAGATGTTAACAACGTTGCACTGGATTTTATAATAGACATACATGAATACAGCGCTTCCATCAGTGCCCACTCATAGCACTCACATGAAGGTACTTTCACTTAGTTGCCCTGAGTAAGGGTGGGACCCGGCCCCCCTTGTTGCTTCGGAATCCTCCTCGGTATTAATCTGATTACTCTGGGCCCCTACGGGAATCATAGCGGGTCTTTCTGACTTGACCCGGTACCTGTTTGGGAACGGCCACTTCCATACAGGCTGCTGAGGAATATTAGCGCCTATCCGCGGTTAGCGTTGGTCCGCCGGCACCCGGGAGCCCTCTTTCCTGAGGCCCTCGGTGGCGTACCTTTCCTTTTTTAATGACGTATTCAGGACTCCATTTCTTCTTTCCGGGATCCTAATTTAACGGTGACTGTCCCTATCTCCAATGTAATAAACAGGCGGGTCTGGTCTATACTATTACTTTATAAACATTACTTATCTAGTCTCCCTGAGGCTCCTCTCCTCGTGTCCTCCTGGAACGTAACCTTCCAGAATAGTCCCTCCTCCTTATATACCCCTGAGTGACGTCTGGATGACCATAGCAACCCAGCATACAATAGCCATGTTAGTAACCTTTTAGGAATGGGAGTTATTGTGATATATACGGCTCTGCGTTGTATAGATATATACTGTTCTGCGTGGTATAGATATATACTGCTCTGCGTGGTATAGATATATACTACTCTGTGTTATAAATTTGCACTATTATGCGTGTTACAGATATATACTGCTCTGCGTCTTACAGATATATATAGTTCTTGATATCTACTATATATTTGTGAAATCACTGTATGTCTGCGTCCCAAGGGTCAATCGCATTGGACCTTGGGCCTGTCACTCCTGCTCAGGCCATGCCCGCCCCCGCACACCTCTCATTGGCCTACGTCCAACACCAATGCCACACTGTCCCACCCCTCACTGACTCTCATTGGCCTGCGTCCAATGCCCGCCCCCGCACACCTCTCATTGGCCTGCGTCCCACCCCTCACTGACTCTCATTGGCCTGCGTCCAATGCCCGCCCCCGCACACCTCTCATTGGCTTGCGTCCCACCCCTCACTGACTCTCATTGGCCTGCGTCCAATGCCCGCCCCCGCACACCTCTCATTGGCCTGCGTCCAACACCAATGCCCTAATACTTCCACACTGTCCCACCCCTCACGCTTTGCTTTTGCAACACCTAATCCTCTAATCCTCCACCTGCTCTGGGGCCACGCTTCACAGCTATCAAAACCTTCACGTCTGCTACCACAGACTGCCGAATCAGGTACAGCAGTGTTTCCCAAACTGTGCGGCTTGGCTAGAGGGGCGCCGCGATCAGGGCCGCCAGCAGCGGGAAACAAGGGCTGCTAGCTCATTTAAAAAAAAAAAAAAAACCTCTGAGGGGAAGCAGAGGAGCGGTCACGTGACCGCTCCCATCCAATGGGGCTGCAGCCTGCCCGGCATTGCAACTGCAGAGCCACCAGACAGCACCAAGGGGGGGGGGGGGGGTGTGTGTGTGTGTGTAAAACGGGCTGCAGGGTGTGTGTGAAAAACGGGCTGCAGGGTGTGTGTGAAAAACGGGCTGTGTGTGTGTGTGTGTGTGTGTGTGTGTGAAAAACGGGCTGCAGGGTGTGTGTGTGTGTGTGTGTGTGTGTGTGTGTGTGTGAAAAACGGGCTGCAGGGTGTGTGTGTGTGTGTGTGTGTGTGTGTGTGAAAAACGGGCTGCAGGGTGTGTGTGTGTGTGTGTGTATATATGTGTGGTGTGTGTGTATATATGTGTGGTGTGTGTGTGTGTATATATGTATATATGTATATATGTGTGTGTATGTGTGGTGTGTATATATATATATAGTAGATATATATATATATATATATATATATATATATGTGTGGTGTGTATATATGTATGTGTGGTGTGTGTATATATATATATATATATATAATGTGTATGTGTGGTGTATATATATGTGTGGTGTGTGTGTGTGTGTGTGTGATGTGTGTGTGGTGTGTGCGTGTGAATATATTTATCAAAGTTGCACAATGTTAATAAATAATTTATTCTCACATGTCTTTTTTTTTTTTCATTTTTAAATATTATATAATACACACACACACACACACACACACACACACACACACACACACACACACACACACACACACACACACACACACACACACACAGTGATACCCGCCTACCAAGCGTGCTTGCTGTCTCCTCTGCCAGGACAGCGAAAAGCTCCTGGTAGAGCGAGCGGCAGCAAGCAAGAGCGAGCAGCAGCACCTAAGCGCTTACTATGTCCCAGGCCAGAGGAACTATAGCAGCGCTGATTACAGATGCAGGGGCTTTGTGCATCTGTTCAGCCCGGCTCAGCGACGCTGAGAGAGGGAGGCCCGGCGCGCACGCTGGAGGAGCAGCACCGGGAGACTGAGAGAGAGAGTGAGGTCAGAGAGAGAGTGATGTCAGAGAGAGAGTGAGGTCAGAGAGAGAGAGAGTGAGGTCAGAGAGAGAGAGTGAGGTCAGAGAGAGAGAGAGAGGTCAGAGAGAGAGAGTGAGGTCAGAGAGAGAGAGTGAGGTCAGAGAGAGAGAGTGAGGTCAGAGAGAGAGAGTGAGGTCAGAGAGAGAGAGTGAGGTCAGAGAGAGAGAGTGAGGTCAGAGAGAGAGAGTGAGGTCAGAGAGAGAGAGAAAGTGAGGTCAGAGAGAGAGAGTGAGGTCAGAGAGAGAGAGTGAGGTCAGAGAGAGAGAGTGAGGTCAGAGAGAGAGAGTGAGGTCAGAGAGAGAGTGAGGTCAGAGAGAGAGAGAGGGAGGTCAGAGAGAGTGTGAGGTCAGAGAGAGTGTGAGGTCAGAGAGAGAGAGAGAGGTCTGAGAGAGAGAGAGTGAGAGAGAGAGTGAGGTCAGAGAGAGAGAGAGTGAGGTCAGAGAGAGTGAGGTCAGAGAGAGAGAGAGTGAGGTCAGAGAGAGTGAGAGTGTGTGAGAGAGACACCAACTGCGCACTGCAACTGTTAGGTATGTATATACACCTTTGTTTTTACTTTGGGCGCCGCGTAAAAATCCTGATCGCCTTGGGGAGCCTTGAACCGAAAAAGTTTGGGAACCACTGAGGTCCAGAATCTACACACAACGCACAAACACAGCACACACACACATTCACACAACACCAAACACTGCAGACTGCCTCTTCAAACCCCCCCTCCCCTCCACGCCACACATCTCCCTCCCGCAACCGGACCGCGAGGCCGCGGCCTACACTCACACACCATGGCAACGATGTCCCTCCCCCTATCCCGCTACCTCACACAGTGTAGCTCCCGCGAACCGCACAGCACGCCACATCTCCTGCACCTCACACAGCTCCCTACCGCAACCGGACCGCGAGGCCCCCTACCCCGCTACACCATGCCACCAATGTCCCTCCCCCTATCCCGCTAGCTCACACAGTGTAGCTCCCGCGAACCGCACAGCACGCCTCACATCTCCTGCACCTCACACATCTCCCTACCGCAACCGGACCGCGAGGCCCCCTACCCCGCTACACCATGCCACCAATGTCCCTCCCCCTATCCCGCTACCTCACACAGTGTAGCTCCCGCGGACCGCACAGCACGCCTCACATCTCCTGCACCTCACACATCTCCCTACCGCAACCGGACCGCGAGGCCCCCTACCCCGCTACACCATGCCACCAATGTCCCTCCCCCTATCCCGCTACCTCACACAGTGTAGCTCCCGCGGACCGCACAGCACGCCTCACATCTCCTGCACCTCACACATCTCCCTCCGCAACCGGACCGCGAGGCCCCCTACCCCGCTACACCATGCCACCAATGTCCCTCCCCTATCCCGCTACCTCACACAGTGTAGCTCCCGCGAACCGCACAGCACGCCTCACATCTCCTGCACCTCACACATCTCCCTACCGCAACCAGACCGCGAGGCCCCCCTTCCCCGCTACACCATGCCACCAATGTCCCTCCCCCTATCCCGCTACCTCACACAGTGTAGCTCCCGCGGACCGCACAGCACGCCTCACATCTCCTGCACCTCACACATCTCCCTACCGCAACCGGACCGCGAGGCCCCCTACCCCGCTACACCATGCCACCAATGTCCCTCCCCCTATCCCGCTACCTCACACAGTGTAGCTCCCGCGGACCGCACAGCACGCCTCACATCTCCTGCACCTCACACATCTCCCTACCGCAACCGGACCGCGAGGCCGCGGCCTACACTCACACACCATGGCAACGATGTCCCTCCCCCTATCCCGCTACCTCACACAGTGTAGCTCCCGCGGACCGCACAGCACGCCACATCTCCTGTACCTCACACAGCTCCCTACCGCAACCGGACCGCGAGGCCGCGGCCTACACTCACACACCATGGCAACGATGTCCCTCCCCCTATCCCGCTACCTCACACAGTGTAGCTCCCGCGGACCGCACAGCACGCCTCATCTCCTGCACCTCACACAGCTCCCTACCGCAACCGGACCGCGAGGCCGCGGCCTACACTCACACACCATGGCAACGATGTCCCTCCCCCTATCCCGCTACCTCACACAGTGTAGCTCCCTCGGACCGCACAGCACGCCTCATCTCCTGCACCTCACACAGCTCCCTACCGCAACCAGACCGCGAGGCCCCCTACCCCGCTACACCATGCCACCAATGTCCCTCCCCCTATCCCGCTACCTCACACAGTGTAGCTCCCGCGGACCGCACAGCACGCCTCACATCTCCTGCACCTCACACATCTCCCTACCGCAACCGGACCGCGAGGCCGCGGCCTACACTCACACACCATGGCAACGATGTCCCTCCCCCTATCCCGCTACCTCACACAGTGTAGCTCCCGCGAACCGCACAGCACGCCACATCTCCTGCACCTCACACAGCTCCCTACCGCAACCGGACCGCGAGGCCCCCTACCCCGCTACACCATGCCACCAATGTCCCTCCCCCTATCCCGCTACCTCACACAGTGTAGCTCCCGCGGACCGCACAGCACGCCTCACATCTCCTGCACCTCACACATCTCCCTACCGCAACCGGACCGCGAGGCCGCGGCCTACACTCACACACCATGGCAACGATGTCCCTCAACCTATCACGCTACCTCACACAGTGTAGCTCCTGCGGACCGCACAGCACGCCTCATCTCCTGCACCTCACACAGCTCCCTACCGCAACCGGACCGCGAGGCCGCGGCCTACACTCACACACCATGGCAACGATGTCCCTCCCCCTATCCCGCTACCTCACACAGTGTAGCTCCCGCGGACCGCACAGCACGCCTCATCTCCTGCACCTCACACAGCTCCCTACCGCAACCGGACCGCGAGGCCGCGGCCTACACTCACACACCATGCCACCGATGTCACTCCCGCTATCCCGCTACCTCACACACTCTACCTCCCGCGGAACAACCAGCACGCCTGACATCTCCTGCACCTCACACATCTCCCTCCGCAACCGGACCGCAACGCCGCGGACTACAGTCAAACAGCATGCCACCAATGTCACTCCCGCTACCTCACACACTGTATGACAACACCTACCACTGAAACTCAGCTGTTCCTTACAATAAAATATGTTTTCCTAACAATTTCACTGTCTGTATAATTTATTCTAAAACACTTCTCACACCACCACTCACACACAACACTCACCCACACAAAACCCCCTCATACACACACACACACACACACGCAAACATCCTGTCATTCTATGCCACACATAACAACAAATCACACCTCACCTTCACCCTCATAATACACACACTACACTCAAAAACATGCAATTTACAACATGTCTATGACCAACAACACGCACTCACACACACAACATGCGTCATACACACACACATGCCATCACACACGCCACATACACACATGCTCTCACACACACCACACACCATCACACACAACACACACACAAATACACAAACACATGCACACACACACGCACTCAGCAACGCCACACGCCCTCAACCACGCAACACATGTACTCACACACACACACCAACCTCCTCTGCTGATACAACACACAAAACAACACTTCAACATAACCTTAACTACCACACACAACACAACCACCACTAAACAAACACACACACCCAACCCACTGTTCCAATTACCTACCCTTCACCATACACACTACACTGAATACAATGCACATTTACACGTCTCACCACCCACTCCCATTGCACATCAACATCCCACCACACACAAACATATACAACAACACAACACCTCCGCTACTAACACACCTAGCACAATAAATCACCTCTTCCTTTCAATAACATATTTTACACAAAACATTACTATTTACACATCTGTCTAATTTATTGCACACAAACACTCAACTAACCAACACTGACACACACACTCACACACCACACACTCACTATCACATCACACACTCACTCATCCACACACACCCCCACACAATCAACAATCACACACAATAATTACATACACAGTCACCCACCCACCCACTCAGTCACCCACCCACTCAGTAACCCACCCACCCACTCACTTAGTCACTCAAATACTCACTTAGTCACCCACCCACTCACTCAGTCACCCACCCACTCACTCACTCAGTCAAGTCACCCACCCAGTCAGTCACCCACCCAGTCAGTCACCCACCCAGTCAGTCACCCACCCACCCACCCACCCACCCAGTCACCCACCCAGTCACCCACCCACTCAGTCACCCACCCACTCAGTCACCCACCCACCCAGTCAACTCAGTCACCCACCCACTCAGTCACCCACCCACTCAGTCACCCACCCAGTCACTCAGTCACCCACCCAGTCACTCAGTCATCCACCCATTCAGTCACCCATTCAGTCAGTCACCCAGTCACCCACCCATTCAGTCAGTCACCCACTCACCCAGTCACCCAGTCACCCACCCATTCAGTCAGTCACCCACTCACCCACCCACTCACTCACCCAGTCAGTCACCCAGTCAGTCACCCACTCACCCACCCAGTCAGTCACCCACTCACCCACCCAGTCAGTCACCCACTCACCCACCCAGTCAGTCACCCACTCACCCACCCAGTCAGTCACCCACTCACCCACCCAGTCAGTCACCCACTCACCCACCCAGTCAGTCACCCACTCACCCACCCAGTCAGTCACCCACTCACCCACCCAGTCAGTCACCCACTCACCCAGTCAGTCACCCACTCACCCACCCAGTCAGTCACCCACTCACCCACCCAGTCAGTCACACACTCACCCACCCAGTCAGTCTCCCACTCACCCACCCAGTCAGTCTCCCACCCACTCTCCCACTCAGTCTCCCACTCAGTCTCCCACTCACCCACCCATTCAGTTTCCCACTCACCCACCCATTCAGTTTCCCACTCACCCACCCATTCAGTTTCCCACTCACCCACCCATTCAGTTTCCCACTCACCCACCCATTCAGTTTCCCACTCATCCACCCATTCAGTTTCCCACTCACCCACCCATTCAGTCTCCCACTCACCCACCCATTCAGTCTCACACTCACCCACCCATTCAGTCTCACACTCACCCACCCATTCAGTCTCACACTCACCCACCCATTCAGTCTCACACTCACCCACCCATTCAGTCTCACACTCACCTACCCAGTCTCACCCAAAACCACCCACCCAGTCACTGACCCCACCCACCCACTCACCGACCCCACCCACCCACTCACCGACCCCACCTACCCACTCACTGACCCACCCAGTCACCGACCCCAGTCACTGACCCACCCAGTCACCGACCCTGAAAAAGTCACCCAGTCACCGACCCACCCACCGACCCAAACTCACCCACCCACCCACCAACCCAGAGTCACCCACCCACCCACCTACCCAAAGTCACCCACCCACCGACCCAAAGTCACCCACCTACCGACCCAAAGTCAAACCGACCCAAAGTCACCCACCCAGTCACCGACCCAAAGTCACCCACTCAGTCACCAACCCACCCACCCACTCAGTCAAGTGTCACCCACCCACCCACACAGTCACCCACACACTCAGTCAACTCAGTCACCCACCTAGCTGTCAAGGGGGGGGGGAAGCCTAACCCTGTCGTACGCCCCCCCCAAAATTACATCCCGGGCAACGCCGGGTCTCTCAGCTAGTATTTTATATAGGTGAGGCACTACATGCAGTCGCAAAAAAATAGTCATGAGGGTAAACAAATACTTGACTCATCAAACAGATCAGTCCATAGTATAGTGCAAATAAAGCACAGGCACTCCTGAGTTCAAAGTGAAACAGTTATTAGACCAGGGGCGGCCAAGTCCAGTCCTCAAGGGCCACCAACAGCTCAGGTTTTCATGATATCCCTGCTTCAGCACACGTGGCTCAATCAGTGGCTCGTGGATTTAGTTGCTCGGCTGTCAGTGGTTAAGCCACGGATCCCATATTTTGTAGTGTGTTTTCGTCGTGTATCTCAGAAATGCTGTGACTCTGTCCATATTCCTGACCGCGTTTATCCTCTTTGAGGTGGTCCTCGTGGAAGGGGCTTCAGTTTTTTTCCAAGCCGCCGCCATCGCGCCTGGTTGCTGTGAGTATACAAGAGCAAAGTTTGCGTTAGTGTGGGGTAAGTGTTTTTATTGGCTTAGCCAAAAGGAAGGTGCCTGGTTCCATGACAATCTTGACATCTAGTATTTCTTCTAACCCAGTCCCTAATCCCCGTACTATCTTAGGACATGTCCATCAAATATGGAACATATCTTCCACTTGTCCACACCCCCTCCAACACTGACGTGAGTAGATCTGGCTTCATTTTTGGGGGCTCAGGTACCCCCAAAAAAGTACCTTATACGCAACTTCCTTCGTTTTGGTGAATATTGATGTCTTTGCCACTTCCTCCCATATGTCCTCCCTGTCCACTTTTGGGATTTCTGGTTGCAAGTTTTATTCTAACCCTCCGTATAATTAAAACTGTCTTTCTTTTATCCGTCACTAATTCGTTATATAAAGAGGAAATGAGACCGTTTTGGTTATTTATACTTCTGCATATATTTTAAAATCCGGTTCCTTCTTTGAATTGCGACTCTTGTGTGATCTGTTTTGTAAAGTGTCTTACTTGCATGTATCTATATAACAAGCGACAGAGAAGCCCAGTGCTACATCCAACATGACAAAAATACACAGTAAAATACTTATATATTCTCTTGAAAAAGGGTCATTTAGTTTAACCCTTTGGCCAAAGCATTGTAAGCCTGTGAGCCACGACAAGGCAGACCCTGTTCGCAGGTCCTAACACTACTAGATAAAATACTAATATATCTCTATTATATGTATCTATATAAGTCTTGAGGGGATAGAGTATTTTTCAACTAGCTCAACCCCAACCCTCTTTAATAGCGCGCCTGAGATCAGATGCATTGTAAGGAACCCCAACCCTCTCTAATAGTGCGTCTGAGATCAGATGCATTGTAAGGAACCCCAACCCTCTCTAATAGTGCGTCTGAGATCAGATGCATTGTAAGGAACCCCAACCCTCTCTAATAGTGCGTCTGAGATCAGATGCATTGTAAGGAACCCCAACCCTCTCTAATAGTGCGTCTGAGATCAGATGCATTGTAAGGAACCCCGACCCTCTCTAATAGTGCGTCTGAGATCAGATGCATTGTAAGGAACCCCAACCCTCTCTAATAGTGCGTCTGAGATCAGATACATTGTAAGGAACCCCAACCCTCTCTAATAGCGTGTCTGAGATCAGATGCATTGTAAGGAACCCCAACCCTCTCTAATAGCGCGTCTGAGATCAGATGCATTGTAAGGAACCCCAACCCTCTCTAATAGTGCGTCTGAGATCAGATGCATTGTAAGGAACCCCAACCCTCTCTAATAGTGCGTCTGAGATCAGATGCATTGTAAGGAACCCCAACCCTCTCTAATAGCGCGTCTGAGATCAGATGCATTGTAAGGAACCCCAACACTCTCTAATAGCGCGTCTGAGATCAGATGCATTGTAAGGAACCCCAACCCTCTCTAATAGCGCGTCTGAGATCAGATCCATTGTAAATTCTTCTGTATTTGGTACAATTTTAAAATTACCTGGAAATTGCAGGGAACCCTTTAGGAATGCCCAGGGAACATAAGGGTTCCTAGGAACCCCTGTTGAAAAACACTGTTCTATCTGCTAGAATATCCTTGCCGACTTCAATATGTTGGCAGGACTAGCAGACCTATCAAAAGAAGATTGTCTGAGCATATATACAGTACAACATCAAGAGAGGTCTACAAACACAGTGTATCAAATCATTTCCAAATAGTACACATTCAAGATCCTAAGGGTCTAAAGTGTGTCGGCATCGAATGCCCCATGCCATGGGGGCAATAGAATTACACAAATATGGAATTTGTGTACAATCCTATTTCACATCCGTCGCCTCCCCAATACTTGTGTCTAGCACAGAGAGGATCTGTTCTCACCAGCGCATAACAGGGCCAGTCCTACAAGAGTTTGAGGGAAGTGGGAAATTGGAGTGCAGATGGGGGAGGGAAGAGGTGGGGCAGAATGTGACAGATTGTACTATGGAAGAGGGAGAGAGATGGGATCCCTGCTACTATGGGGTCCAAAGATGAACCCTTAAGTGCTGGGGAATTATACTATTCTGAGCACTAATTGAGGTATAGTCTCACTCATAGGGGGGGCAGTGTTACTCATTGGGAGCTAGTGACCCTAATTGTAAGGCAGTCGCACTCATAGGGAGTTGTGATGCTCATTGTGAGCTTGTATCCCTCATTGTAAGGCTGTCGCACTCATAGGGAGTTAGTGATAATCATTGTGAGCTAGTATCCCTCATTGGAAGGCTGTCGCACTCATAGGGAGTTAGTGATAATCATTGTGAGCTTGTATCCCTCATTGGAAGGCAGTCTCACTCATAGGGAGATAATGTTACTCATTGGGAGCTAGTATCCCTAATTTGAAGGCAGTCTCACTCATAGGGAGGTAATGTTACTCATTGGGAGCTAGTGACCCTCATTGGAAGGCAGTCTCACTCATAGGAAGTTAGTGTTACTCATTGGATGCCGGTTCATTGCGAGTCAGTCTCACTCATTGGGATGTAGTCCCACTCATTGGCAGTCTCATTTACTGGGAGCCGGTATCATTCATTGCTACGCAGTATCATTTATTGGGAGGTGGTCTCCCTCATTGGTAGCCGGTATTACTCATTGGGAGCCAGTCTCAGTCTTTGGGGACAGTCTCACTCATTATTAGAGAGCAGTCTCACTCATTGGGGACAGTCACTCATTACAGGGCAGTCTCACTCATTGGAAGACTGTCTAAGGCCGAGTCCATAGACGGACAGGCCGTGCTGAGGCCTGCGGACGCTCCGCGCTGAGCCCCTGCATCCTCAATGAGGATGCCTTGAGAGGGGGCTCACGCGAGCGTCCGCAGGCGTGCTGACGAGTTGGAGGTTTCAGCCGAGCGCCAAGCTGTTTTTCAGCGCGCTGTCGGCTGAAAACCTCCAATCACAGCACAGCAGCGTCAACGTCACCGTGACGTCGGCGCCGTGACATTGTCAGTGCGTCGCGGGCGATTGGCCAAGCGACGTCACTGCCCCGCCTCCAACCACCTCCCCCCGGCTCCCTTCGCGCACGCTGGCTCGCCTGCATGTCCATGCAATCGCGCTGACTGAAGCAGGCGAGCCTCAGCGTTAGCGCGCCTCCGCTCTCCCCACCCCTCTATGGCCCGGGCCTAATTCATTGGAGGGCTGTTCCACGTCAGCCCATTTTAGGCTGTGCTTTTAGTGCCGGCGACAAAATGCATTGCCGCTGTCGCGTGCCCTTTTAGTGCCTGGCGACGGTGACGCGACGTCACTCCAAAACAAATCCATGGACTCCGTCGCAAGCGCTTATAGTAAACGCGACGGCGATGGAGCGACGGAACGACCAAAAATGTTGAAGCCGGGTAAATTTGATTTTTTAGAGACAGTCGCCACATGTGACTGTCTCTAAACCAAACAGAGAGCGCTGCCCGCCCCCCTTGGTGACGTCACTGGCCTTGTCGCCAGAGACTTCGCTTAAAACTGAAGTATAACTTTCGCTAGTGGCGAAAGCGACGAGTGACGTCATCGGTCGCGTCGCCGGCACTGGCTGCGCTTATAGCGCTGGCAACAGAATGCATTGCGTGTGCTCATAGTAAGCGCGGCGCTGGAAGTCATCTCAATTTGATTTTTCCTGCGACAGTAGCTTGACGTCGCCGTCGCCGGCACTATAAGCGCGGCCTAATTAGTGGGACACCGCTGGATGTGAATGGGTTACTTGCAGCTCTGTCACTGCCCGGCTTGTTGTAGAAATAAAGCGCCAGACACGTGTGTAATTGACGGATTAACTGGGACATACGGGTCAGCAGCTCGGATTGGCTACCTCCACCACACCGGCTCGCCCCGCAGCCAATCGGGGTGAAGGGGCGGGGCCAGCGCAGGTCTGGCGATTTTTGACAAACTGGGCCGGGGTCCAATCGCGCGGCGGGGAGTGACGTCAGGGGGCGTTGCCCGCGGCCGCAGTCCATCCACAACTGGTGCTGAACCTCAGACAACAGCAGGCGGCCGGCGAGAGAGGAGCTCCTGCTGTATTGCGGTGTAGAGAGAGCGGGAGGGCCGGGTATAGCGGGTGCTCTATGTAGTGGGGGCTGCACTGGGCATATGAATGGTGATGCGTATACAGCGGTATATAGAGGGGTATAAATAAAGTGGGTAGGACTAAGGATATGGTGTTGAGTATATACTTTAGGCAGCATATTGAGTGGGTATGGTGCAGGTATATAGGCAGTATATAGAGGGTGTATGGTGCAGGTATATAGAGAGTGTATGGTGCAGGTATATAGGCAGTATATAGAGGGGGTATGGTGCAGGTATATAGGCAGTATATAGAGGGTGTATGGTGCAGGTATATAGGCAGTATATAGAGGGTGTATGGTGCAGGTATATAGAGAGTGTATGGTGCAGGTATATAGGCAGTATATAGAGGGTGTATGGTGCAGGTATATAGGCAGTATATAGAGGGTGTATGGTGCAGGTATATAGGCAGTATATAGAGGGTGTATGGTGCAGGTATATAGGCAGTATATAGAGGGTGTATGGTGCAGGTATATAGGCAGTATATAGAGGGTGTATGGTGCAGGTATATAGAGGGTGTATGGTGCAGGTATATAGGCAGTATATAGAGGGTGTATGGTGCAGGTATATAGGCAGTATATAGAGGGTGTATGGTGCAGGTATATAGGCAGTATATAGAGGGTGTATAGCGCTGAGTATATATACAGGTGTGGATATGGACTCGGTGGAAGGCCCCAGGCTCTTCACGTGGGAGGAGGTTCAGCGCCGCTGCACCCGTGAGGAGCGCTGGCTGGTCATTCACCGAAAGGTGTATGACATCACCCGATTCTGCCGGATACACCCAGGGGGGCCACGGGTCATCAGCCACTATGCGGGGCAGGATGCCACGGTAAGAGTCCACCTGCTCACAGAGAGGGGTTATACACACAGGGGTCAGGGGACATTAGCCACTACGCAGGACAGGATGCCACAGTGAAAGGGCCACATATCCACATAGAGGGGTTATACACACAGGGGTCAGGGGACATTAGCCACTACCCAGGGCAGGATGCCACAGTGAAAGGGCCACATATCCACATAGAGGGGTTATACACATACAGGGGTCAGGGTTCGGCAGCTACTACGCAGGGCCACTGTAAAAAAGGCCACACTTACAGAGAGGTTATTCACAACGTGGGGCAGGGTGCCACAGTGAGAGGGGCCACGTACTCACAGTAAGGGGTTATACAGACACCCAGGGACCAGGTCACATCAGCCACAATGTAGGGCAGGATGCCAAGGTGAAAGGGGCCATCTCCCAGAGAAAGGCTATACATACGGGTCAAGCTCATCGGCAGTGAGATGGGCTGTGTACCCACAGAGAGGAGCCACGTGCCCACAGAGGGGCCATCAACCACTACGCAGGGCATGATGCCATGGTGAAATGGACCACATACCCACACAGTTGCGTTATACGCACATTCAGGGGTGAGAGGTAATCGCCCACTATGTGGGGTCAGGGTGCCACAGTGTGAGGGGCCACTTACCCACAGAGAGGGGTTATACACACAGCTGCTATGCGGTGCAGGACACCACAGTGAGAAGCTGCATACCCAGAGAGAGTGGTCACGTGCCTACAGTGAGGGATTGTACACACCAAGGGGCCACAAGTTATCAGCCACTACGCAGGCCACGAAGTCACGCAGGAAGGGGTCACATACCCACAGAGAGAGGTTATGGTGAAAGGGCTGCATACCTACACAGGGGGGATATATACACACCCAGGGGTCAGAGGTCATCAGCCACTATGCGGAGGAGCAGGGCTCCACAGTTAGAGGGACCACATACAGAGGTCACACACACGTGTAACAGGTTATTAGCCACTACGCGAGGCAGGGTGTCACTGTGACCACATACAGAGAGGGGTTATGGGGTTATACACACACTCGGGGGCAAGGGTCATTAGCCACAGTGCGGGACAGAATTCCATGGTGACCCCCTCACGTACTCACAGAGGGGGTCACCAGTATTTACATGGGTCATGATCCCTTATTGAGAGGTGCCACCTACACCCGGGGCATGGGTGTCTTGGTGACAGGGATGATGCAGATTAACCTGGTGTGTGTGTGTGTGTGTTGAGCACGTACCAGCAGGATGCCATGGTGAGAGACCCACATACTGACAAAGGGGTATGTCTGCCCCAACACAGAAACGATACTCTCACCCGGGAGGCAGCCACCTCCGTCACCTACCATCAGCCATTACATATGTCGCTATGTATGTGTGTGTGGACCATGTGCAGTACAGTATCATCTGCTGTGTGCTTGTATATCTGTATTACACACACAGGGCTAGGTCGCTATACGCAAAATAAATGTGTGTGTTATATGTAGTGTGTGTGTGCGTGTGTGTGTGTGCGTGTGTATATATATACGGTTGAGGTTTTTTGTTGCCTTTTTCACCCACCATAACTTAAAAAAAAAAAAAAATATATATATATTTTTTAAATTATTATTATTCTATATATATATATATATATCAGCACTCCTCGAGATGTCATCTTCTGAGGTGCCCGACAAAACCGTATATGTGCTGTTGCAAACCGTTATACACAGTTATGAGAGAGAGATTGTGCATTATGATATATACACAGAGTGTACATGTGCATTACATGCACAGATTCTTTCCCAGAGACTGACCTCTGGCTGAACATACTCGGCCCCTGTGATTGGTGCAGCTTTGTGGTCCCACTGCCTGCTCTTCCCTCCCACATCCTCTCCCCCCCCTCTCTCATCCTCTCACCCCCCCCTCCCATCCTCATCCCCCAGAGGAGGCGGGCGCTCAGGGCTGTATAGCAGCTACCGCACAGCATGCTGCGTAGATTAACCCATGCCATGCCACAGCAATGCATGCAGGGGGACCTTACAGACACTGGTCAAGGAGGCTGCTGGAAAGCTAAAAAGTAGCTGTACTGTGCCTGTCACTGAAAATATTCCTACAACATTATGTATAATACAGGGGGGGGGGGGGAGTGTAAAATATGTGTGTGTTTATACACACATCCATAACAATTGGGGATGGGGTCCTGGTAGTACTCAGATTCTTGTTTGTTCTGATCACAGTGTAGTGAGGTGCTGGCTGGGGAGAATGTCGGGGGATCCTTAATTCTGCCACAAGTAACACTCTTTCACTATGTTGAGGCACAGCACCTGAGGAAGGGGTTAGACCCCGAAATGTTGTGCCCTTGAGTTAACCTCCAAATAGAAGAAGAAGAAGAAAGAAGGCGACTTCTGTCCATCGTTACTGTGTGCGAGGGCGGCGGGGAGACTCTCCATAACCGCAATGTCTCTGTCCATCGTTACTGTGTGCGAGGGCGGCGGGGAGACTCCATAACCGCAATGTCTCTGTCCATCGTTACTGTGTGCGAGGGCGGCGGGGAGACTCTCCATAACGCAATGTCTCTCTCCATCGTTACTGTGTGCGAGGGCGGCGGGGAGACTCTCCATAACGCAATGTCTCTGTCCATCGTTACTGTGTGCGAGGGCGGCGGGAGACTCTCCATAACGCAATGTCTCTGTCCATCGTTACTGTGTGCGAGGGCGGCGGGAGACTCCATAACCGCAATGTCTCTGTCCATCGTTACTGTGTGCGAGGGCGGCGGGGAGACTCCATAACCGCAATGTCTCTGTCCATCGTTACTGTGTGCGAGGGCGGCGGGGAGACTCTCCATAACGCAATGTCTCTGTCCATCGTTACTGTGTGCGAGGGCGGCGGGGGACTCTCCATAACGCAATGTCTCTGTCCATCGTTACTGTGTGCGAGGGCGGCGGGGACTCTCCATAACGCAATGTCTCTGTCCATCGTTACTGTGTGCGAGGGCGGCGGGGGGACTCTCCATAACGCAATGTCTCTGTCCATCGTTACTGTGTGCGAGGGCGGCGGGAGACTCTCCATAACGCAATGTCTCTGTCCATCGTTACTGTGTGCGAGGGCGGCGGGGGGACTCCATAACCGCAATGTCTCTGTCCATCGTTACTGTGTGCGAGGGCGGCGGGAGACTCTCCATAACGCAATGTCTCTGTCCATCGTTACTGTGTGCGAGGGCGGCGGGGAGACTCCATAACTGCAATGTCTCTGTCCATCGTTACTGTGTGCGAGGGCGGCGGGGAGACTCCATAACCGCAATAATGTCTCTGTCCATCGTTACTGTGTGCGAGGGCGGCGGGGGGACTCTCCATAACCGCAATGTCTCTGTCCATCGTTACTGTGTGCGAGGGCGGCGGGGACTCTCCATAACCGCAATGTCTCTGTCCATCGTTACTGTGTGCGAGGGCGGCGGGGGGACTCTCCATAACGCAATGTCTCTGTCCATCGTTACTGTGTGCGAGGGCGGCGGGGGGACTCTCCATAACGCAATGTCTCTCTCCATCGTTACTGTGTGCGAGGGCGGCGGGGAGACTCTCCATAACCGCAATGTCTCTGTCCATCGTTACTGTGTGCGAGGGCGGCGGGGAGACTCCATAACCGCAATGTCTCTGTCCATCGTTACTGTGTGCGAGGGCGGCGGGGGACTCTCCATAACCGCAATGTCTCTGTCCATCGTTACTGTGTGCGAGGGCGGCGGGGAGACTCCATAACCGCAATGTCTCTGTCCATCGTTACTGTGTGCGAGGGCGGCGGGGGACTCTCCATAACCGCAATGTCTCTGTCCATCGTTACTGTGTGCGAGGGCGGCGGGGAGACTCCATAACCGCAATGTCTCTGTCCATCGTTACTGTGTGCGAGGGCGGCGGGGAGACTCTCCATAACCGCAATGTCTCTGTCCATCGTTACTGTGTGCGAGGGCGGCGGGGGACTCTCCATAACGCAATGTCTCTGTCCATCGTTACTGTGTGCGAGGGCGGCGGGGGGACTCTCCATAACGCAATGTCTCTGTCCATCGTTACTGTGTGCGAGGGCGGCGGGGGACTCTCCATAACCGCAATGTCTCTGTCCATCGTTACTGTGTGCGAGGGCGGCGGGGGGACTCTCCATAACCGCAATGTCTCTGTCCATCGTTACTGTGTGCGAGGGCGGCGGGGAGACTCCATAACCGCAATGTCTCTGTCCATCGTTACTGTGTGCGAGGGCGGCGGGGAGACTCTCCATAACGCAATGTCTCTGTCCATCGTTACTGTGTGCGAGGGCGGCGGGGGGACTCTCCATAACGCAATGTCTCTGTCCATCGTTACTGTGTGCAAGGGCGGCGGGGAGACTCCATAACCGCAATGTCTCTGTCCATCGTTACTGTGTGCGAGGGCGGCGGGGGACTCTCCATAACGCAATGTCTCTGTCCATCGTTACTGTGTGCGAGGGCGGCGGGGGGACTCTCCATAACCGCAATGTCTCTGTCCATCGTTACTGTGTGCGAGGGCGGCGGGGAGACTCTCCATAACGCAATGTCTCTGTCCATCGTTACTGTGTGCGAGGGCGGCGGGGAGACTCCATAACCGCAATGTCTCTGTCCATCGTTACTGTGTGCGAGGGCGGCGGGGAGACTCCATAACCGCAATGTCTCTGTCCATCGTTACTGTGTGCGAGGGCGGCGGGGGGACTCTCCATAACGCAATGTCTCTGTCCATCGTTACTGTGTGCGAGGGCGGCGGGGAGACTCTCCATAACCGCAATGTCTCTGTCCATCGTTACTGTGTGCGAGGGCGGCGGGGGACTCTCCATAACGCAATGTCTCTGTCCATCGTTACTGTGTGCGAGGGCGGCGGGGGACTCTCCATAACCGCAATGTCTCTGTCCATCGTTACTGTGTGCGAGGGCGGCGGGGGGACTCTCCATAACTGCAATGTCTCTGTCCATCGTTACTGTGTGCGAGGGCGGCGGGGAGACTCTCCATAACCGCAATGTCTCTGTCCATCGTTACTGTGTGCGAGGGCGGCGGGGGACTCTCCATAACGCAATGTCTCTGTCCATCGTTACTGTGTGCGAGGGCGGCGGGGAGACTCCATAACCGCAATGTCTCTGTCCATCGTTACTGTGTGCGAGGGCGGCGGGGAGACTCTCCATAACGCAATGTCTCTGTCCATCGTTACTGTGTGCGAGGGCGGCGGGGAGACTCCATAACCGCAATGTCTCTGTCCATCGTTACTGTGTGCGAGGGCGGCGGGGGGACTCTCCATAACCGCAATGTCTCTGTCCATCGTTACTGTGTGCGAGGGCGGCGGGGAGACTCTCCATAACCGCAATGTCTCTGTCCATCGTTACTGTGTGCGAGGGCGGCGGGGGGACTCTCCATAACGCAATGTCTCTGTCCATCGTTACTGTGTGCGAGGGCGGCGGGGAGACTCCATAACCGCAATGTCTCTGTCCATCGTTACTGTGTGCGAGGGCGGCGGTGAGACTCTCCATAACCGCAATGTCTCTGTCCATCGTTACTGTGTGCGAGGGCGGCGGGGGACTCTCCATAACCGCAATGTCTCTGTCCATCGTTACTGTGTGCGAGGGCGGCGGGGAGACTCTCCATAACCGCAATGTCTCTGTCCATCGTTACTGTGTGCGAGGGCGGCGGGGAGACTCTCCATAACCGCAATGTCTCTGTCCATCGTTACTGTGTGCGAGGGCGGCGGGGGACTCTCCATAACCGCAATGTCTCTGTCCATCGTTACTGTGTGCGAGGGCGGCGGGGGGACTCTCCATAACGCAATGTCTCTGTCCATCGTTACTGTGTGCGAGGGCGGCGGGGGGACTCTCCATAACCGCAATGTCTCTGTCCATCGTTACTGTGTGCGAGGGCGGCGGGGAGACTCTCCATAACCGCAATGTCTCTGTCCATCGTTACTGTGTGCGAGGGCGGCGGGGAGACTCTCCATAACGCAATGTCTCTGTCCATCGTTACTGTGTGCGAGGGCGGCGGGGAGACTCTCCATAACCGCAATGTCTCTGTCCATCGTTACTGTGTGCGAGGGCGGCGGGGAGACTCTCCATAACCGCAATGTCTCTGTCCATCGTTACTGTGTGCGAGGGCGGCGGGGAGACTCTCCATAACCGCAATGTCTCTGTCCATCGTTACTGTGTGCGAGGGCGGCGGGGAGACTCTCCATAACGCAATGTCTCTGTCCATCGTTACTGTGTGCGAGGGCGGCGGGGAGACTCTCCATAACGCAATGTCTCTGTCCATCGTTACTGTGTGCGAGGGCGGCGGGGAGACTCTCCATAACCGCAATGTCTCTGTCCATCGTTACTGTGTGCGAGGGCGGCGGGGAGACTCTCCATAACCGCAATGTCTCTGTCCATCGTTACTGTGTGCGAGGGCGGCGGGGAGACTCCATAACCGCAATGTCTCTGTCCATCGTTACTGTGTGCGAGGGCGGCGGGGAGACTCTCCATAACCGCAATGTCTCTGTCCATCGTTACTGTGTGCGAGGGCGGCGGGGAGACTCCATAACCGCAATGTCTCTGTCCATCGTTACTGTGTGCGAGGGCGGCGGGGGACTCTCCATAACCGCAATGTCTCTGTCCATCGTTACTGTGTGCGAGGGCGGCGGGGAGACTCCATAACCGCAATGTCCCTGTCCGCCCCTCAGGATCCATACACTGCGTTCCACATCGATAAGGAGCTGGTGCAGAAGCACATGAAGTGTCTGCTGATCGGAGAGCTGGCCCCGGGGGAGCCCAGCATTGAGCCCAGCAAAGACGTGAGGGACCACACCCTGTGCATCGCGACCCCGTCAATGTGCATCGCGACCCTGCCCCTGTGCATCGTGACTCCGTCCCTGTGCATCGCGACCCTGTGCACCGTGGCCCTGTCCCTGCGCATTGCAACCCCGTCCCTGCACATTGCAACCCCGTCCCTGCACATTGCGACCCTGTCCCTGTGCATCGCGACCCTGTCCCTGTGCATCGCGACCCTGTCCCTGTGCATCGCGACCCTGTCCCTGTGCATCGCAACCCTGCCCCTGTGCATCGCGACCCTGTGCATCGTGACCCTGTGCATCGCGACCCTGCCCCTATGCATCGCGTCCCTGTGCATCGTGACCCTGTGCATCGCGACCCTGCCCCTGCGCATTGCAACCCCGCCCCTGTGCATCGAACCCAGCGCACAGCGGCCCTGTCCCTGTGCATCACGTCCCTGTGCATCGTGACCCTGTGCATCGCTACCCTGCCCCTGTGCACAGCGGCCCTGTCCCTGTGCATCGTGACCCTGTGCATCGTGGCCCTGTCCCTGTGCATCACAAACCCATCCCTGTGTATCGCGACCCTGTGCATCGCGACCCTGTGTATCGCGACCCTGTGCATCGCGACCCTGTCCCTGTGCATCGCGACCCTGTCCCTGTGCATCGCGACCCTGTCCCTGTGCATCGCTTCTTTTCCTTGTGTCCTGCGCGCCCCCCACATGGCAGTGACGTGTCCTGCGCGCCCCCCACATGGCAGTGACGTGTCCTGCGCGCCCCCCACATGGCAGTGACGTGTCCTCTCCCCACAGGCTGTGATGGTGCAGGACTTTCGCGCTCTGCGCTCCACGGTCGAGCAGATGGGTCTC
This sequence comes from Ascaphus truei, assembly GCF_040206685.1. Classification (NCBI taxonomy): domain Eukaryota; kingdom Metazoa; phylum Chordata; class Amphibia; order Anura; family Ascaphidae; genus Ascaphus; species Ascaphus truei. The sequence continues at coordinate 22,255,885 of NC_134494.1, read as the reverse complement.
CTGCGCCCCAAGAAGCTGTTCTTCCTGGGCGTCCTGCTGCACCTCCTGCTGCTGGACGCTCTGGCCTGGGCCACACTCTTCTACTGCGGGACCTCGCTCATCCCATTCCTGATCACCACTGTGCTGCTGGGCACGTTACAGGTAAAGAGTGCCGAGTATCACCACTGTGCTGCTGGGCACGTTACAGGTAAAGAGTACCGAGTATCACCACTGTGCTGCTGGGCACGTTACAGCTACAGAGTATCACCGCTGTGCTGCTGGGCACGTTACAGGTACAGAGTATCACCGCTGTGCTGCTGGGCACGTTACAGGTACAGAGTATCACCGCTGTGCTGCGGGGCACGTTACAGGTACAGAGTATCACCGCTGTGCTGCTGGGCACGTTACAGGTACAGAGTATCACCGCTGTGCTGCGGGGCACGTTACAGGTACAGAGTATCACCGCTGTGCTGCGGGGCACGTTACAGCTACAGAGTATCACCGCTGTGCTGCGGGGCACGTTACAGGTACAGAGTATCACCGCTGTGCTGCTGGGCACGTTACAGGTACAGAGTATCACCGCTGTGCTGCGGGGCACGTTACAGGTACAGAGTATCACCGCTGTGCTGCGGGGCACGTTACAGGTACAGAGTATCACCGCTGTGCTGCGGGGCACGTTACAGGTACAGAGTATCACCGCTGTGCTGCTGGGCACGTTACAGCTACAGAGTATCACCGCTGCTGCCCAGCAATCTGTATATAGGGAGAGCTGTCTCTCTGTGTCAGGCTGTCTCACAGGCTCACGCTGTCTCTCTGTGTCAGGCTGTCTCACAGGCTCATGCTGTCTCTCTGTGTCATGCTGTCTCACAGGCTCACTGTCTCTGTGTCAGGCTGTCTCACAGGCTCACGCTGTCTGTGTCAGGCTGTCTCACAGGCTCACTGTCTCTGTGTCAGGCTGTCTCACAGGTTCACCCTGTCTCTGTATCAGGCTGTCTCACAGGTTCACACTGTCTCTGTGTCAGGCTGTTTCACAGGTTCACACTGTCTCTGTGTCAGGCTGTCTCACAAGCTTGCACTGTGTCAGGCTGTCTCACAGGCTCACGCTGTCTGTGTCAGGCTGTCTCACAGGCTCACGCTGTCTGTGTCAGGCTGTCTCACAGGATCATGCTGTCTGTGTCAGGCTGTCTCACAGGCTCACGCTGTCTCTGTATCAGGCTGTCTCACAGGCTCACGCTGTCTGTGTCAGGCTGTCTCACAAGCTTGCGCTGTGTCAGGCTGTCTCACAGGCTCACGCTGTCTGTCAGGCTGTCTCACAAGCTCGCGCTGTGTTAGGCTGTGTCCATGGTATGGATGACCATACGGACGCGTCCGCACGCTGCGCGATCAGTCTGCCTCAAGGCAGTGATGGCGTCCATGCGGCCTGCGGGCAGAAGTTGCTGTCTCTTATGCAAGACATTACAGGGAGGGGTGAAAACAAAGAGTCATGGTTAATTAATAACCTTTTAAGATTGTATTGTATGTCTTTATTTATATAGCGCCATTAATGTACATAGCGCTTCACAGTAGTAATACATGGGGTAATCAAATAAATAACAAGATCTGTTAGTTCGTCGTATGTTATGTTATGTCGGGTACAGCTAGTATTTTTAAATTGCCCGGGTTGAACTCTGTCTAATTTCTTATAGGAGGAGATATCTCCCAAAACGTCTGTTTGCCTCCATAAAATAATCCTGCCTGTTTTCTAATATGAGCTTGTTTTATTACAATACTAAGAAACCAAAAAATACTGAGATGTGTAAATGGATAATTACATTTTTTTCCCGTTTCTTAACGCGAGATCCCCTGCAAAAACGTCTCCACCCATAATAGTTTAATTGCCTCCGAGTTCCTGAAGTGTTCGATCGAGAGCCTCCAATGGGTGTTTGTGGGACATTGTCCTCTCGTCCCAATCAATCATCTCGCGCTCTACAAGACCTGTGGCTGCTCCTGTATTTTTGCTCACGTTGCAAATTGTTTCAGAGTGACCAATATGAAGTGCTAGCTTGAGGGTTGCGTGACGGGATCATATCCTTTGCGAATTGTATCCAAACATATTCAAAAACCTGCTCCTCGATACCGGGAACCTTCATGCAAAATGTGGTTCTGATATCTTGAGAGGTGTCCAAATGCACAGCGAAGAAACAGACAACTTTCCTAAATACAGCTCAACCTCATTATAGCGCGATCCGCTACAACGCGAATCCGTTTATAACGCGATGTAAGGGTGGCTCCCAATTTTACTATTTATGAATACTTTACAACACGATTATTGGTGTCTTAAATACTTTATTGTACAAGGCATACAATTGCACATTATTTCTAACGCGATCCGCTTATAACGCGATGTGATTCTTTGTACCCCAAGCACAGCGTTATAAGGGGGTTGAGCTGTATATAGTGGATTGGTGTTTTCAGATAACTCTCTCCTTTCCTTTCTCCTCGGGTGAGATTATCACGATATGTTGTTTTATTTTCACATAAAGGATTTAAATTCCTAAGTCCCAAAGGATACAAAGTTTCAACAAACTTACCTTTGTGCTGCGAGGGATAAAAAAAAAAACAAAGTACTGATTATTCTCTCACATTCAGATGAAAGTTTCCTGATCTGAAAAAGTATCAATCCCCTCAATATCAGAGATAATAGATGTTTGTGCGCAATGATCACCGTCTTCCATCAATGGTATCAAATTGCTACCATGTTCTTTATCTTTAGCATCATAAAATGTGCCCAGTATCAAGTGGTTTTTTTATAGCCAAAAATCTATTCGAGGTGCATTTCCTCACAAACCTTTTTAGATCCAAGAAAACGCTCAGGTTGATTAGGGTCGGAGCTCGGGGGGAAAAGAAAGACCTTTATTTAGAAGATATCTAATCACAGGCTCATGCTGTCTCTCAGGCTGTCTCTTTTTAGTCCCTCTCACTCTCCCTTATGCTGTCGCTCTCTCACTCTCATACTTTCTCTTTATCTCTGATTACTGTTTATTAAGACTGTGTGTCTCTCAGGCTCCAGCTGTCTCTCAGTCTCAGGCTGCGTCTCTTTCTCAGGCTGCGTCCATACAGGGGCGCAGACCGCGCGGACGCGTCCGCACGCTGCGCGATCACACCCACTAAAGGCAGTGATCGCGTCTATACAGCGTGCGGGCGCGCGGTGCGCGTGGAATCATGCAAAACTGATTTCTCGCGCAATAGGCCGGTCACGTGAGCGGTTCGCCCAATGAGGGCGAACCAGCTCTGTGACGTCACTGGCCGCCCATAGAGGCGCTCCCGGACGGCGCGCGTACTAAGGCCAGGGAAAGCACCCGCTTTTCCTCAGCCTCCGCACGGCTGCTGTGTCTATGGACGCAGCCTCACTCTCAAGCACTCACTCCCGGGCAGTCTGTCTGTCTCTCTCATGCTGTCTCTCTCTTTCCCAGGCTCAGGCTGGGTGGCTGCAGCATGATTTCGGGCATCTGTCGGTTTTCAGCCGATCGAAATGGAATCACTGGGCGCATAAACTTGTGATCGGACAGCTGAAGGTAACAAGCAACTATATACCTATTATATATAACTGCACTTACTGTACATGCCTACTTTACATACTAGCACCTACTTTATATACCTGCTATACAGTATATACCTGCATTCCTGTGATGCCCACTCTGTCACTATTTACTCCCCCGTGATGCTATCTCTCTGTATTCCCCCCTGTGATGCCCGCTCTCTCTCTCTGTATTCCCCCCTGTGATGCCCGCTCTCTCTCTCTCTCTCCGTACTCCCCCCTGTGATGCCCGCTCTCTCTGTATTCCCCCCTGTGATGCCCGCTCTCTCTCTCTCTGTATTCCCTCCTGTGATGCCCGCTCTCTCTCTCTCTCTCTCTGTATTCCCCCCTGTGATGCCTGCTCTCTCTGTATTCCCCCCCTGTGATGCCCGCTCTCTCTCTCTCTCTCTCTGTATTCCCCCCTGTGATGTCCGCTCTCTCTGTATTTCCCCCTGTGATGCCCGCTCTCTCTCTCTCTGTATTCCCCCCTGTGATGCCCGCTCTCTCTGTATTTCCCCCTGTGATGCCCGCTCTCTCTCTCTCTCTGTATTCCCCCCATGTGATGCCCGCTCTCTCTGTATTCCCCCCTGTCATGCCCTCTCTGTATTCCCCCCTGTGATGCCCGCTCTCTCTGTATTCCCCCCTCTGATGCCCTCTCTGTATTCCCCCATGTGATGCCCGCGCTCTCTGTATTCCCCCCTGTGATGCCCGCTCTCTCTGTATTCCCCCCTGTGATGCCCGCTCTCTCTGTATTCCCCCCTGTGATGCCCGCTCTCTCTGTATTCCCCCCTGTGATGCCCGCTCTCTCTCTCTGTATTCCCCCATGTGATGCCCGCTCTCTCTCTCTCTGTATTCCCCCCTGTGACGCCTGCTCTCTCTGTATTCCCCCCTGTGATGCCCGCTCTCTGTATTCCCCCCCCCCTGTGATGCCCGCTCTCTGTATTCCCCCCCCCTGTGATGCCCGCTCCCTCTGTATTCCCCCCTGTGATGCCCGCTCCCTCTGTATTCCCCCCCTGTGATGCCCGCTCTCTCTGTATTCCCCCCTGTGATGCCCTCTCTGTATTCCCCCATGTGATGCCCGCTCTCTCTGTATTCCCCCCTGTGATGCCCTCTCTGTATTCCCCCCTGTGATGCCCGCTCTCTCTGTATTCCCCCCTGTGATGCCCGCTCTCTCTGTATTCCCCCCCTGTGATGCCCGCTCTCTCTGTATTCCCCCCTGTGATGCCCGCTCTCTCTGTATTCCCCCCTGTGATGCCCGCTCTCTCTGTATTCCCCCCTGTGATGCCCGCTCTCTCTGTATTCCCCCCTGTGATGCCCGCTCTCTCTGTATTCCCCCCTGTGATGCCCGCTCTCTCTGTATTCCCCCCCCTGTGATGCCCGCTCTCTCTCTGTATTCCCCCCTGTGATGCCCGCTCTCTGTATTCCCCCCCCTGTGATGCCCGCTCTCTCTGTATTCCCCCCTGTGATGCCCGCTCTCTGTATTCCCCCCTGTGATGCCCGCTCTCTCTGTATTCCCCCCTGTGATGCCCGCTCTCTGTATTCCCCCCTGTGATGCCCGCTCTCTCTGTATTCCCCCCCCTGTGATGCCCGCTCTCTCTGTATTCCCCCCTGTGATGCCCGCTCTCTCTGTATTCCCCCCTGTGATGCCCGCTCTCTCTGTATTCCCCCCCCTGTGATGCCCGCTCTCTCTCTGTATTCCCCCCTGTGATGCCCGCTCTCTGTATTCCCCCCCCTGTGATGCCTGCTCTCTCTGTATTCCCCCCTGTGATGCCCGCTCTCTCTGTATTCCCCCCCCTGTGATGCCCGCTCTCTCTGTATTCCCCCCTGTGATGCCCGCTCTCTCTGTATTCCCCCCTGTGATGCCCGCTCTCTCTGTATCCCCCCCTGTGATGCCCGCTCTCTCTGTATTCCCCCCTGTGATGCCCGCTCTCTCTGTATTCCCCCCTGTGATGCCCGCTCTCTGTATTCCCCCCTGTGATGCCCGCTCTCTCTGTATTCCCCCCTGTGATGCCCGCTCTCTCTGTATTCCCCCCTGTGATGCCCGCTCTCCCTGTATTCGCCCCCTGTGATGCCCGCTCTCTCTCTGTATTCCCCCCCAGTGATGCCCGCTCTCTCTGTATTCCCCCCCAGTGATGCCCGCTCTCTCTGTATTCCCCCCAGTGATGCCTGCTCTCTCTGTATTCCCCCCCAGTGATGCCCGCTCTCTCTGTATTCCCCGTGATGCCCGCTCTCTCTGTATTCCCCCCCCCGTGATGCCCGCTCTCTGTATTCCCCCGTGATGCCCGCTCTCTCTGTATTTCCCCCCCCCTGTGATGCCCGCTCTCTGTATTCCCCCCCCTGTGATGCCCGCTCTCTCTGTATCCCCCCCTGTGTGCCCGCTCTCTCTGTATTCCCCCCCCCGTGATGCCCGCTCTCTGTATTCCCCCATGTGATGCCCGCTCTCTCTGTATTCCCCCCTGTGATGCCCGCTCTCTCTGTATTCCCCCCCCTGTGATGCCCGCTCTCTGTATTCCCCCATGTGATGCCCGCTCTCTCTGTATTCCCCCCCTGTGATGCCCGCTCTCTCTGTATTCCCCCCTGTGATGCACGCTCTCTCTGTATTCCCCCCTGTGATGCCCGCTCTCTCTGTATTCCCTCCCTGTGATGCCCGCTCTCTCTCTGTATTCCCCCCTGTGATGCCCGCTCTCTCTCTGTATTCCCCCCTGTGATGCCCGCTCTCTCTGTATTCCCTCCCTGTGATGCCCGCTCTCTCTCTGTATTCCCCCCTGTGATGCCCGCTCTCTCTCTGTATTCCCCCCCTGTGATGCCCGCTCTCTCTCTGTATTCCCCTCTGTGATGCCCGCTCTCTCTCTGTATTCCCCCCTGTGATGCCCGCTCTCTCTGTATTCCCCCCCTGTGATGCCCGCTCTCTCTGTATTCCCCCCCTGTGATGCCTGCTCTCTCTCTGTATTCCCCCCTGTGATGCCCGCTCTCTCTGTATTCCCCCCTGTGATGCCCGCTCTCTCTCTGTATTTCCCCCCCTGTGATGCCCGCTCTCTCTGTATTCCCCCCTGTGATACCCGCTCTCTGTATTCCCCGTGATGCCCGCTCTCTCTGTATCCCCCCCTGTGATGCCCGCTCTCTCTGTATTCCCCCCCTGTGATGCCCGCTCTCTCTGTATTCCCCCCCTGTGATGCCCGCTCTCTCTGTATTCCCCTCTGTGATGCCCGCTCTCTCTCTGTATTCCCCCCTGTGATGCCCGCTCTCTCTCTGTATTCCCCCCTGTGATGCCCGCTCTCTCTGTATTCCCCCCTGTGATGCCCGCTCTCTCTGTATTCCCCCCTGTGATGCCCGCTCTCTGTATTCCCCCCTGTGATGCCCGCTCTCTCTGTATTCCCCCCAGTGATGCCTGCTCTCTCTGTATTCCCCCCCCCCCTGTGATGCCCGCTCTCTGTATTCCCCCCTGTGATGCCCGCGCTCTCTGTATTCCCCCCTGTGATGCCCGCTCGCTCTGTATTCCCCCTGTGATGCCCGCTCGCTCTGTATTCCCCCCTGTGATGCCCGCTCTCTCTGTATTCCCCCCTGTGATGCCCGCTCTCTCTCTGTATTCCCCCCTGTGATGCCCGCTCTCTCTGTATTCCCCCCTGTGATGCCCGCTCTCTCTGTATTCCCCCCTGTGATGCTTGCGCTCTCTGTATTCCCCCCTGTGATGCCCGCTCTCTCTGTATTCCCCCCTGTGATGCCTGCTCTCTCTGTATTCCCCCCTGTGATGCCTGCTCTCTCTGTATTCCCCCCAGTGATGCCTGCTCTCTCTGTATTCCCCCCCCCTGTGATGCCCGCTCTCTGTATTCCCCCCTGTGATGCCCGCGCTCTCTGTATTCCCCCCTGTGATGCCCGCTCGCTCTGTATTCCCCCTGTGATGCCCGCTCTCTCTGTATTCCCCCCTGTGATGCCCGCTCTCTCTGTATTCCCCCTGTGATGCCCGCTCTCTCTGTATTCCCCCCTGTGATGCCCGCTCTCTCTGTATTCCCCCCAGTGATGCCCGCTCTCTCTGTATTCCCCCCTGTGATGCCCGCTCTCTCTGTATTCCCCCCCCCTGTGATGCCCACTCTCTGTATTCCCCCCTGTGATGCCCGCTCTCTGTATTCCCCCCCTGTGATGCCCGCTCTCTCTGTATTCCCCCCTGTGATGCCCGCTCGCTCTGTATTCCCCCCTGTGATGCCCGCTCTCTCTGTATTCCCCCCTGTGATGCCTGCTCTCTCTCTGTATTCCCCCCAGTGATGCCCGCTCTCTCTGTATTCCCCCCTGTGATGCCCGCTCTCTCTGTATTCCCCCCTGTGATGCCCGCTCTCTCTGTATTCCCCCCTGTGATGCCCGCTCGCTCTGTATTCCCCCCTGTGATGCCCGCTCTCTCTGTATTCCCCCCTGTGATGCCTGCTCTCTCTGTATTCCCCCCAGTGATGCCCGCTCTCTCTGTATTCCCCCCCCCTGTGATGCCCGCTCTCTGTATTCCCCCCCTGTGATGCCCGCTCTCTCTGTATTCCCCCCTGTGATGCCCGCTCTCTCTGTATTCCCCCCCCCTGTGATGCCCGCTCTCTGTATTCCCCCCTGTGATGCCCGCTCTCTCTGTATTCCCCCCTGTGATGCCCGCTCTCTCTGTATCCCCCCCCCTGTGATGCCCGCTCTCTGTATTCCCCCCCGTGATGCCCGCTCTCTCTGTATTCCCCCGTGATGCCCGCTCTCTGTATTCCCCCCTGTGATGCCCGCTCTCTCTGTATTCCCCCCTGTGATGCCCGCTCTCTCTGTATCCCCCCCTGTGATGCCCGCTCTCTCTGTATTCCCCCCAGTGATGCCTGCTCTCTCTGTATTCCCCCCCTGTGATGCCCGCTCTCTCTGTATTCCCCCCCGTGATGCCCGCTCTCTCTGTATTCCCCCCCGTGATGCCCGCTCTCTCTGTATTCCCCCCTGTGATGCCCGCTCTCTCTGTATTCCCCCCCGTGATGCCCGCTCTCTCTGTATTCCCCCCCGTGATGCCCGCTCTCTCTGTATTCCCCCCTGTGATGCCTGCTTTCTGTATTCCCCCTGTGATGCCCGCTCTCTTATTTCCTCCCCCCTGTGATGCCCGCTCTCTCTGTATTTTCCCCCATGTGATGCCCACTCTCTTATTTCCTCCCCCCCGTGATGCCCGCACAGGGCGCCCCTGCCAGCTGGTGGAATCACATGCATTTCCAGCATCATGCCAAACCCAACTGCTTCCGCAAAGACCCCGACATCAACATGCACCCCATCTTCTTCGCACTGGGCAAGACGCTTTCTGTGGAGGTGAGCTGAAGGTCGGGGCAGGGGGTCAAACAGGAGGAAGGGTATTGCAGGCGGGTAGAGAGGCAGGTTAGGAGGGCATTGCAGGAGCAGACGGTGCAGAATAAAGGGCTGCTCATAACCTTTGGTAGAAATCTCCCCATTATATCTTGCTCAGCGTATTAGCGATCGGGTTGCTGCTCCTCTGACAGAGAAGGGCCTAGAATTGTACGATACTAGCTCGGAGTAACCTAACTTCTGAGTGCCTCTCTTCTCTCTCCCCCCCCCCCCCCCAAAGCTTGGAATCAAGAAGAAGAAATACATGCCGTATAATCACCAGCACAAGTACTTCTTTCTGAGTGAGTATCCACCCGGAGAAAATGTTATGTACAGGGGAATGACCTATCTATCTGTGTGTACATAGCCTATAGGGGAACCAAGTTGAATGGTTTTGAAGCAAAAATTGGCACTGTGTGCTCATTTGCATGTCATTTCCCAGAATCCCTTGCTGCAGTGAAAGTGCTGTGTGCTGGGTGATAATGGTGAAAGGCGGGGTTGCAGACCTGTCCAAGACATGCAAATGAGCATACAGTAATATTTCCATTTGGTGTGTGTGTGTATATATATAATTATATGTGTGTGTGTGTGTGTGTGTGTGTATATATATAATTATATGTGTGTGTGTGTGTATATATATAATTATATGTGTGTGTGTGTGTGTGTGTGTGTATATATATAATTATATGTGTGTGTGTGTGTATATATATAATTATATGTGTGTGTGGATAGATAGATAGATAGATAGATAGATAGATGTAGCAAAGGTTATGACACCCGCTGATGAAGCAGAATAACACAGATGTTTTCCATATGATTCAATGGCCGTGATTCGCCACAATGCCCCAGCGGCTGCAATAACCTTTGCTACATCTGAATATGCACAACCACTCCGCGTGTCCCAGGTGTGCACCGCTGGTCTCTCATCTCGGGGTAAGCATTAGTACATAATGCTGACCCTCTCCCCCTCTCTCCCCCTCTCTCTCCCTCTCTCTCCCTCTCCCCCTCTCTCTCCCTCTCTCTGTAGTCGGCCCCCCCGCACTGCTTCCCCTCTATTTCCAGTGGTACATATTCTACTTCGCCGTGCAGCGCAAGCAGTGGTCGGTGAGTAGACACGGTGGGATAGTACATGGGGGTGGCTATCACCTGGGTGGGTGGGAGCTTGCTGTCACGTGGGTGGGATTGGTGACTCTGCTCTCCTCCCCGCAGGACCTGGCCTGGATGGTGACGTTCTACGTGAGGTTTGCTCTGTGTTACTTCCCGCTCCTCGGGATCAGCGGCACTCTCTTCCTTTTCTTTTTGGTCAGGTAAGCACTTCCTTCGAAGCGAGAAACATGGCGGGAAGGAGGGGGAGGCGTAGATGATTGGCAGGTGACTAGAGAGAGGGGGTGTGGGAAGAGAAAGAAATAATGGTAGACTTGTTGTTTCTCGTGTTGCTGGACAATAACTGGTTTGTGTCCGTGGTTTGTGTCAGGTTCATGGACAGTAACTGGGTCTTTTGTCTCTGGTTCCTGAGGAGTAAATGGTTTGTGTTCTTGTATCTCAGGTTCATGGACAGCTGGTTTGTGTTCTTGTTTTCCTGGTTCTTGGGCAGTAACTGGTTTGCGATGTTTTGCCTCAGGTTCTTGGGCAGTAACTGGTTTGCGATGTTTTGCCTCAGGTTCTTGGGCAGTAACTGGTTTGTGACATTTTGCCTCAGGTTCTTGGGCAGCAACTGGTTTGCAATGTTTTGCCTCAGGTTCTTGGGCAGTAACTGGTTTGTGACTTTTGCCTCAGGTTCTTGGGCAGTAACTGGTTTGTGACTTTTGCCTCAGGTTCCTGGAGAGTAACTGGTTTGTGTCTTTGTGTCTCAGGTTCCTGGACAGTAACTAGTTTGTAACCTTGTGTGTCTGGTTCCTGGAGAGTAACTGATTTCTATCTGTGTCTCAGTTTCCTGGAGAGTAACTTGTTTGTGTCTCAGGTTCCTGGAGAGTAACTGGTTTGTGTCTTTGTGTCTCAGGTTCCTGGAGAGTAACTGGTTTGTGTCTTAGGTTCCTGGAGAGTAACTGGTTTGTGTCTCAGGTTCCTGGAGAGTAACTGGTTTGTGTCTTTGTGTCTCAGGTTCCTGGAGAGTAACTGATTTGTGTCTCAGGTTCCTGGACAGTAACTGGTTTGTGTCACAGGTTCCTGGACAGTAACTGGTGTGTGTCTTTGTGTCTCAGGTTCCTGGACAGTAACTAGTTTGTGTCTCTGTGTCTCAGGTTCCTAGAGAGTAACTGGTTTGTGTCTTTGTGACTCAGGTTCCTGGATAGTAACTGTTTGTGTCTTTGTGTCTCAGGTTCCTAGAGAGTATCTGGTTTGTGTCTCAGGTTCCTGGAGAGTAACTGGTTTGTGTCTTTGTGTCTCAGGTTCCTGGAGAGTAACCGGTTTGTGTCTCAGGTTCCTGGAGAGTTACTGGTTTGTGTCTTAGGTTCCTGGAGAGTAACTGGTTTGTGTCTCCGGTTCCTGGGCAGTAACTGGCTTGTTTCTTTGTGTCTCAGGTTCCTGGAGAGTAACTGGTTTGTGTCTTTGTGTCTCAGGTTCCTGGAGAGTAACTGGTTTGTGTCTTTGTATCTCAGGTTCCTGGAGAGTAACTGGTTTGTGTCTTTGTGTCTCAGGTTCATGGAGAGTAAATGGTTTGTGTGTTTGTGTCTCAGGTTCCTGGCGAGTAACTGGTTTGTGTCTCAGGTTCCTGGAGAGTAACTGGTTTGTGTCTTTGTGTCTCAGGTTCCTGGAGAGTAACTGGTTTGTGTCTCAGGTTCCTGGAGAGTAACTGGGTTGTGTCTTTTGTGTCTCAGGTTCCTGGAGAGTAACTGGTTTGTGTCTTTGTGTCTCAGGTTCCTGGAGAGTAACTGGTTTGTGTCTCAGGTTCCTGGAGAGTAACTGGTTTGTGTCTTTGTGTCTCCGATTCCTGGAGAGTAACTGGTTTGTGTCTTTGTGTCTCAGGTTCCTGGAGAGTAACTGGTTTCTGTCTTTGTGTCTCAGGTTCCTGGAGAGTAACTGGTTTGTGTCTCAGGTTCCTGGAGAGTAACTGGTTTGTGTCTTAGGTTCCTGGAGAGTAACTGGTTTGTGTCTTAGGTTCCTGGGCAGTAACTGGTTTGTTTCTTTGTGTCTCAGGTTCCTGGAGAGTAACTGGTTTGTGTCTCAGGTTCCTGGAGAGTAACTGGTTTGTGTCTTTGTGTCTCCGATTCCTGGAGAGTAACTGGTTTGTGTCTTTGTGTCTCAGGTTCCTGGAGAGTAACTGGTTTCTGTCTTTGTGTCTCAGGTTCCTGGAGAGTAACTGGTTTGTGTCTCAGGTTCCTGGAGAGTAACTGGTTTGTGTCTTAGGTTCCTGGAGAGTAACTGGTTTGTGTCTTAGGTTCCTGGGCAGTAACTGGTTTGTTTCTTTGTGTCTCAGGTTCCTGGAGAGTAACTGTTTTGTGTCTTTGTGTCTCAGGTTCCTGGAGAGTAACTGGTTTGTGTCTTTGTGTCTCAGGTTCCTGGAGAGTAACTGGTTTGTGTCTTTGTGTCTCAGGTTCCAGGAGAGTAACTGGTTTGTGTCTTTGTGTCTCAGGTTCCTGGAGAGTAACTGGTTTGTGTCTTTGTGTCTCAGGTTCCTGGAGAGTAACTGGTTTGTGTCTTTGTGTCTCAGGTTCCTGGAGAGTAACTGGTTTGTGTCTCAGGTTCCTGGAGAGTAACTGGTTTGTGTCTTAGGTTCCTGGAGAGTAACTGGTTTGTGTCTTTGTGTCTCAGGTTCCTGGAGAGTAACTGGTTTGTGTGGGTCACGCAGATGAATCACATTCCGATGAACATTGACTACGATCAGAACAAGGAGTGGTTGTCTACACAGGTGTGTGCGCTCTCTTGACTTGCGGTCTCTTTTATAGTCTCTGTCCTGCTATTAGAAGAGTGCTCCCTCTTCTCTCACCCTCCTTGTGTTATGAAAGCACTCGCCTCACTCCCCTTGTGTTATAGAAACACGCACCTCTCGCCCTATTATACCATAAGAGCCTTCCCTATCACTTCCTCATGTCTCGTTATAAAATAGTCTCAATCCCCCCACTTGTTATAAGAGCACTCACTCACCCACTCCCCTCTCTCTCATAAGAACATATAAAAGGGCTCCCTAGCTTAGTTCCTCCCATCTTGTTATAAGAGCGCACTTTCACGCCCCTCTTATAATAGTGCTGTCTCACTTCCCTCTCCCCCATTATAAAAGTGCTCCCTACTCGCTCTCCCCCAGCTCCAGGCGACATGCAATGTGAATCAGTCTCTCTTCAATGACTGGTTCAGTGGGCACCTAAACTTCCAGATCGAACATCAGTGAGTAATTGACCTGGAGAGCAGAGGAGGACCCCTGCAGCCTGCAGTCTGTCTGCGCTCTACCTCCTCACCCTGCGCTCTCAGCCCTGTCTCTCGCCCTGCGCACTCTCGGCCTTCAGTCCCTCGTGCTGCACACTCTCGAACCTCTCTCCCTGCGCAGTCTCGGCCCTGTCTCTCACCCTGCGCACTCTCGGCCCTGTCTCTCGCCCTGCGCACTCTCGGCTCTGTCTCTCGCCCTGCGCACTCTCGGCCCTGTCTCTCGCCCTGCGCACTCTCGGCCCTGTCTCTCGCCCTGCGCACTTTCGGCCCTGTCTCTCGCCCTGCGCACTCTCGGCCCTGTCTCTCGCCCTGCGCACTCTCGGCCCTGTCTCTCGCCCTGCGCAGTCTCGGCTCTGTCTCTCGCCCTGCGTACTCTTGGCCCTGTCTCTCGCCCTGTGCACACTTGGCCCTGTCTCTCGCCCTGCGCACTCTCGGCCCTGTCTCTCGGCCCTCTCTCTCGCCCCGCGCACTCTCACCATGCGCACTCTCACCCTGTGCTCTCTTTCCTGACAGTTTATTCCCCACAATGCCGCGGCACAATTACTGGAAGGTGGCTCCCCTCGTCCGCTCGCTCTGCAAGAAACACAACGTCGACTACCAGTCCAAACCGCTGTACACGGCGTTCGCCGACATTGTGCAGTGAGTAACAGTCTGTAACAACACTCACTACCCCCCTCCCGCTTCTCCCCCACCTTCCTCCCATCTCTCCGCCCTGTCCCCCTCCTTCCTCCCATCTCTCCGCCCTGTCCCCCTCCTTCCTCCCATCTCTCCGCCCTGTCCCCCACCTACCATTGCCTCTTTTGTCTCCCTGCGTCTCTAACTCACTGCTTCTTTCCTGCAGCTCTCTGAAGGAGTCTGGTGAGCTTTGGTTAGATGCCTACCTGCACAAATAAGAAGCGCCCTCCCTCCTTGCAGTGCCAGGCGGGTGCTCTAACCACTGCGGAAGGGTGGGCAGAGAGGAGCTGTGTGGGATCAAGAGGCTGCATAGTTTCAATGTCTCTGGATGTGTCAAGGAATTCCTCCAAACTCAACAGTGCTGATTTAGAGAGGGGGGGGGAACGACCCCAGCACTGACGGGGTATTTGACGAAACTGATCTGCCCCCCTGTGCGACTCCCCCCTCTGCAGGAGGGGGCTCAAATCCCTCAATTCTGGGTCGGGATCTCACCTTTGCTCACGGCTGCAGGAGCGGTGTAGGGAATATGCAGCAGTGGCACCCAGAGGACAGATCACGTACTGCACCATGTGACATTGCTCCAGCCGGGACACCCTGTGGACATATTAAACATTGCTTTGAGTTGTCTGCGCCACTGACACACGGTGCCCGTCCCATGTGGCCTGTGTTACTATCAACTCCTCTGCTGTCCCCTGGCAAGGGAGGGGGGCGACCCAAACTACTCCTCTGCTCCCTTTTATGTAGCAACAGTGCCAAAGTAGCACTTGGTCTAGGCTAAAACCATGAGCTGGGCATCCTACTGCCCTGCCACTTGCGCTCAGAACAGATTCCTACACCCCTTACGCCCACTGGCTCCTCCTACCCGTCTAGAGGTTGAGGAGAGCAGCAGTTCAAGCCTAAGGCTGCGTCCATAGGACAGGCAGCGCTGAGCCGTGCGGACACTCCGCGATGAGCCCCGTCATCCTCAATGAGGATGTCTTGAGAGGGGGCTCCCGCGAGCGTCCGCAGGCGTGCTGAGGCGCAGGGATTTTCAGCCGACAGCACAACCTGTTTCTGAGCGCGCTGTCGGCTGAAAACCCCCAATCAGAGCAAAGCATCGTCACGTTGACGTCAGCGGTTTGCGGGCTATTGACCCAGTGACGTCGGTGCCCCGCCTCCCGATCGCGGACGCGGGCTCGTCGGCTAGTTCATGCAATGGCTCCCGATTGCGCAGACGAGCCTCAGCGTCTGTGCGGCTCCCCCCTCTATGGACGCAGGTTAAGGAACGCAATTCTAGTTTTATGCCAGCGAGGCCTTGTCACCGTGTTAACCTTCCCTCCATGTCCACTAATCAGACTGAGTGACCGTGCTGATTGTATAGGGGAGTCTGTCCACATGCCAATTGTTTTGCAACTATTAATAAACCGCTATTCTCAATGCCGGACGCAATCTGGAGTGACAGGGCTGGAAGGGGATTGTGTTCAGATGTCGTCGTACAAAGAGCTCAACTCGTTTACTTCCCAAGGGACACGCAATACATGGCAGTGTTATAGCTGGTCTTATTTAAGATGGCTGCCTCTGCCACACTTTCGTACTCCAGTTTAAACACACTCGGGTGGTCAGGCTCTTTCTTGTCTGTTTTTACAAACACCAGTATCATGAGGAGAGTGTGAATGTGTAAAACACAGTGATGCTGAAGATAACGTGGGAATACCCACTGGAAATGGTAAACAAAATCTATATATTTTTTTGTTTTAACAATGTATTTATCCCTAGCACTGCAACAATATAAATATACAGCACACTGCAGGCCATGCTGGAAGCAAGAGGGTTACATCAACATATTAGTGATTTAAAATACGCCAACATATGCTGCAGCGCATTACAACGGAGTGAGACAACTGTAAACAAAGTTACAGCATTAATATACAAAGTAAGCTTTTAGGGTGTCTCAAGGCCCTGGGTTGTAAGAGTGTACAGCTTATCAAGCATTAAGCACGGCATCTTTCCACCTGTCCTGGATTCAGCCTTCTTAGGATCAGTGTGTGTGTGTCTGTACAGTTTTAGAACAGGTATAAATTCAGTGCACACAATGGGACCTATGATTACAACCCCATAAATATAGATCTGCTGACAATCCTTAAACAACACCGTTCATCACCAATATTAAGTACATACAACACATGGGTGTTCCTGTAATACCAGATGAAGTTTGTTCTGGCTGTGAACCGTGGCAGTGGAGGAGAAAGGCCGGCAGCCAAATAATGTTGGCGGCCCGTCACCCAAAAAGAACCCATACAAAACGGCAACACAAGAATACATTAAGCAGTACACACAGTTACATAGTAGATGAGGTTGAAAAATTACATGCATCCATCAAGTTCAACCTATGCTAAATTTAGACAGAATTTATCCTATATCTGTACTTACAGTACATATTGATTCAGAGGAAGGCAAACAAAAAACCCCAGTGAAATATCATCCATCTCATAAGGGGAGAAAGAAATTCCTTCCTGACTCCCAAGAATTGGCAATCAGATTACTCCCAGGATCAACATCCTTCCCATGTTTACTTATTTGGTATATCCCTGTATACCTTTCATTTCTAAAATGATGTCCAACCTTTTTTTTGAACAAATATATTGTATCTGCTGTCAGTCTCCATGGGTAAATCCCCATTCTTACTGTAAAGAACCCTTTGCTGGTGAAAAACACACACACACACACACACACACACCCTTAATAAATGTATTTATCCACACTGAAAATAGCTTGTGTGTTATATGAGTTTCCCGAATAGCAGCTGTTACTAGGGAACCTAAATTAATGATAGTGAGGGTAACAACTACATTTCTCATAACTGGAACTTGATGAATTGTTTGCTGTGCAATACCTGCTTCTTGCCCTAGTGAATAACAGTGCAAGTGTCTAAAAGTGTTGTCTTACTACCTTGTGTATAAAAAACTTGGTGTAAATAAACAGAAGATCCAAAAGCAATTGCCTCTGGGTGACTCGGAACAAAATAGGTTTCCCCAGACAGGTAGTGTAAAAAACAAATCTTATTTCTCTTTATTTTAATAAGCACTGTATTATACAAAGAAGACAACCCCCAACACCGTGACAGCTCCTACTCCAACCCTTCACTTGCCCCTCTTAAACTTCCCAGGGGTGCCTGCAGTTTTAGCCTTCTTTTTGGCTGTGCCCTTGGCCTCCGTCACTTTCCTCTTGGAGGAGCTGACAGATCCGGTCACTTTAAAGAAGTCATCTAGCCGGCCCTGTGTGCTGCCCTGCCGGTTCTTGGCCAGCTTCTTGGCTCCGTTGCGCACTCGGTCCTCGTTGAACTGCTTCTCCCCACACATGAAGGACACCAGGCTCTCCTCGTCCGGCTCCGTCCACTTCAGGTCCACACTCTCCATCTCCACCACCTCCGGTTGCAGGAAGAGCTGCCTAGCTTCCTTGTGCAGCCAGTTCTCCGGTACTGGGTACTTCTTGAGGTCTATGTTCTCCATTATCTCCTCGATACTCTTGTGCTGCCGGATCAATTCCATGGCCTTCTTGGGACCAATCCCTCGGATGGTCTCGCAGTAATCACTGCCTAGCAGGATGCACAGGTCCACAAACTGCTCGTGCGTGAGGCTCATGTCCTGCAGAGCGCGGCTAAAGTGGAATTCCTGAATGGGCAGCTTCTTGGCCTCACTGGCCGTAAGATGCCGAAGCAACAACGGGGTGCCGAAGGTCAGAGCGTCCATGTCTTCAGTAGCGGCGGCGTAAACCTTCCCAGCCTTTACCAGGGCGGCGCATGTGGCTTCCGCCTCGCAAGGCGCGTCCACGTAGGGAATGCCCATAAGAGCGAGCAGCCGCTTGCACTCCTCGTTATGCTGCTTGGTGACCTTCACCAGACGCTTGTTGAACTTCTCTATGTTCTCTGCCTCGCCGGCTTCCTGCGCGGCCTCCAGTTTCTTCTCCGCCTCTGCCCTGCGCTCGCTGCGCTTGGCCAACTCGCCCGACTTTAGGTGCGGCGGCTTCCCGTCGAAGACGTAGACGGGCTTGATGCCGTGCTCCACCATGCGGATGGTGCGGTAGAACATGCCCATCAGGTGGCTGGTGGTCTCCCCGTCTTCATTCTGCAGCATATTGCCGTCCTGCCGCACTGCGATCAGGAACTGGTAGATGCACATGGAGGCATCAACGGCCACCTTGCGGCCGAAGTAACTCTTGATGTCATTCTCCTTGATAGCCGTGGGGGCCACGTCCGCTATCAGCTTGGCCAGGCCGTGAATTCCCATTGCGCGGGGGAAGAAGCAACAGGGACTGAAAGGGAGAACCGCAGGAGGAGCAGAGGAATTCAATAGAGGGCCTGCAAAGAGAAACAAAAGGAAAGCACATGAGAGCGTGTGTGTGTGTGTGTGTGTGTGTGTGTGTGTGTGTGTGTGTGTGTGTGTGTGTGTGTGTGTGTGTGTGTGTGTGTGTGTGTGTGTGTGTGTGTGTGGAGGGGGAGAGAGAGAAAGAGAAAAAAAAGTAATTAGTGCACAATAACCAAAAGACCTGTTATATAAATATGAGAATATAATAATAATATGCGACGTGTATTAATCTTGATAGATGCTACTATAATGGCTGACGTCCCACACAAATACCTTAAGGGGGAAACATTGAAAACGGGGCCATAAGCACAAATATTCAAGAAATATAACTAGCTGTATTGTATGTCTTTATTTATATAGCGCCTAAAGTGTACTCAGCGCTTCACAAAGAATACAGTACAAAATGTATAAATAAATAAAACAGTGTGATTCCTAGTGAGTGAAAGCAGAGATACAGAGTCCCATAGATATGGTGTTGTTGAGAGACGATCCTGGAAATTATCCAGTTCCTGTTTTATTTATTTATACATTTAGCTAGTTATATATCTTGAATATTTGAACATATGTCCCCGTTATATACATATACAGGGTGCTTCAGAATAATGTATGCGCTTTGAATATTTAGCACCTATAAAAACGTATACATTTTTAGTATGCACCCATTATTACAGATAACATCTACATACATTTTAAATTAACATAGATACTAATATACTACCATAGATACAAATATACTACCATAGATACTAATGTACTACCATAGATACTAATATACTAAAATAGATACTAATATACTACCATAGATACTAATATACTAACATATATACTCATATACTAACAGATACTAATATACTAAGATAGATACCAATATATTAACATAGATACTAATATATTAGTAGATAGGCACTCATGGGCATCTTCCCCCCAGTGTAAGGACTGTATGAGTAGCCTGCTGCTGATGTGAGAGACCTTTCTCATATTATAGGGCCTATGAATAAAACCCTAGCACGTGATGGAAGACGCTATGACCGCCGGTGTCAGTGCGCCGCTGTGAGCATATAACATGGCGATGTAAAACACGCAGAGATCCGGAGGTAACACACGAGACATACCCGCTTATCCCCGGTGTCTATCTTCTCGCTGTGACGTCACTCTCTTTCCCGCCTTTCTGTTCCCTGGCAAAAGTGCGCAACGAACAACGCGACGAGTGCTGTGATTGGTTGGCGGTCAAAGGGAGCCGCGCTGTGATTGACCTGACTGCGGCTGGCTGGAGGGAAGCCGCGCTGTGATTGGCTGGGAGGGTGAAGTTGCCATGCTGTGGTTGGCCACCCCCTCCCCGTGTTTGGTTCCCGGCATTCTCAGCGACCGAGTCTCCCTCGCTCTCTCTTCTCCCCGCCGCCTCTTGGCCTGACAGAACTCGGTTTCCCAGCAGCCTTAGCGCGGGCTGTGCTTGCGATTCCCAGCGCGCCCCACGGCGACCTCTGACCCCAACCAGAGGCTGTGAGACGTGGCGGAACTAGGAGCAATATAAACCGGAGTCATGGTGAGGGGGGCTAGGGGCAATATAAACCGGAGTTATGGTGAGGGGGGGCTAGGGGGATATATAAACCGGAGTCATGGTGAGGGGGGGCTAGGGGCAATATAAACCGGAGTCGTGGTGAGGGGGGCTAGGGGCAGTATAAACCGGAGTCATGGTGAGGGGGGGCTAGGGGCAATATAAACCGGAGTCATGGTGAGGGGGGGCTAGGGGCAATATAAACCGGAGTCATGGTGAGGGGGGGGCTAGGGGCAATATAAACCGGAGTCATGGTGAGGGGGGGCTAGGGGCAATATAAACCGGAGTCATGGTGAGGGGGGGGCTAGGGGCAATATAAACCGGAGTCATGGTGAGGGGGGGGGCTAGGGGCAATATAAACCGGAGTCATGGTGAGGGGGGGGCTAGGGGCAATATAAACCGGAGTCATGGTGAGGGGGGGCTAGGGGCAATATCAACCGGAGTCATGGTGAGGGGGGGCTAGGGGCAATATAAACCGGAGTCATGGTGAGGGGGGGCTAGGGCAATATAAACCGGAGTCATGGTGAGGGGGGGCTAGGGCAATATAAACCGGAGTTATGGTGAGGGGGGGCTAGGGGGATATATAAACCGGAGTCATGGTGAGGGGGGCTAGGGGCAATATAAACCGGAGTCATGGTGAGGGGGGGCTAGGGCAATATAAACCGGAGTCATGGTGAGGGGGGGCTAGGGGCAATATAAACCGGAGTTATGGTGAGGGGGGCTAGGGGCAATATAAACCAGAGTCATGGTGAGGAGGGACTAGGGGGGGTATATAAATAGGGGTGCCAGGTGGCTTCTCCAAAAATACTGGACTCAATGGTGACAGGTCCTTATGTCCAGGGAGGGAAATACTGGACACATAAATGTCCAGTATTACAGTACCTCATTTTTTACTGGACAGAGTATACAAATACATGACAGTCCAGTTCAATACCGGAGACCTGGCAACCCTATATATAAACCGGATTCATGGTGAGGGGGAGCTAGGGGGTATATATTGCTATAAAATATCTAAAAACCAAACTATGTGTGTAAAATATATATATATATATATATATATATATATATATATATATATATATATATATATATATATATATGCGCCTCGGTGCACTCCAAATAAATCATACAATTTGTATAGTAGGCTGGGATTAAGTGTGAGGATCTGCCTGTTGTACATGATATATATCATATGTGTAACCCCCTCTAGTTCCACAGTTTATATGTGCTGTGGCAGGGCCTTTATCCCTCAGTACACCATAATTGAACCGGGCGAGACTTGTGTATATATTTACTGGGGATTTATGACCCCTGGGCAACCTTAACTCGACAGCCCATATATATATATATATCTGTGTGTGTGTGTGTGTGTGTGTATATACATACATATAGACACACACAACTCACAAACAAGGAAGCTGCACTATTGTTCATTTTTACTCCCACTGTCCGAAGCCCCTTGGCCAACATTATTACCAGCATTGTGTTGAAGCTTTTATCTTGCATGTTGGCGGGTAGTTGGTTACAGGCCTGTTGAGGGTGAAACGTGTGAGGTGCGTGTGTAATTTGTAAAGTACACTCAAGCTGCAGGAAAACGCCTCCCAGCTGTCTGTTATCCCGTTCCGCTTTAACGGCCCGGCAAGCATCTGGATCTCTCTGTTTCTCAAAATCGGTTCCATGTAAGCCGTTCCTTCTACCCTTTAGGAACTGTCTCTGGGTTTTGGATGTTGGCTGACTGTGCTAAGTAGACCATTTGTTGCTGATGTCTTTCTAATGGCCGTAGTTTGCATGGGCCCATCTTAACTCCAACCCTCCTCCCCCCTCAAATTTCAGATCCAGAAAAACACTGGCCTCGGGATTCATCTCGGAAGTTAATTTGAGTAAATTGAGTAATTATTTGCGTTGACCACCTGTACAATTTTATGGCATAAATCCTCCGTTCCGCTCCATAATAGGAAGGTCTTCAATGTAGCGAACCCATAGTTCTGTAAGAACTGATTTAGAAGAGGTTCTTAACCGAACACCAACCTTAGTGACTATGGGCCAATGGGTCTTTCAGACTTTAGAACCTTTGCCTAGTATGAACCCATGAGAAGGACGGCTCACCGGTTCATATTGAGAGCAGAGTCTGGGACCGGAGCGCCTTGCTCCTGCCCACTCTTATTCTCCCGCCGCACTGACTGACCTGTCCGTCACCGCAACGAACGGTCACAGCGCGCCCTTTCTTCTCTTCCATTCTTGTGAGAAAACCGGATAGGTTGCCGGTCACAGTGGTGACTACCGGGTCCGTACGACACGGCAGCACAGGCGCCGGGGGCAAAATGTTACGTCTCCAGCTGTACCAAACCTCAAAAGCTTCAGCTACTTTGGGGATCGGTTACGACTTCCAAAAATACACACAGTGGTAAACATTTTTATCAGAGGGAAATAGGAATATATCATATGGTGAATCCTTCTTTTTTTTTTATCAACCCAGTTATAGGTGCTTGGGGATGGGAAGAATTTAACTCTTTATATTCACAGGAAGGGAAGAATTTAACCCTTTATATTCACGGGATGTGCGTACATGGAGCAATATACGCTTGCACAGGTTTGTATACGTGTAAATAATTTGTGTCCATATATATATTTAAATACACACACCTTCGCCTTTGTAGGACATGTACTTGGGATATATATGTGATGATATGACATCTGGTCCCATCTCACTTGGTGCACATTAGTAGTTATGTTTTATCTTGTACTCAACCAGCTTGTTCTAGACCTGGCATGCATGGTTTATGGGGTGTTATCCTAACTCTTGTCCCGGGCCTGGTCCGGTCTGTCCCGCAGGAACTGGAAGCAATGAACAGATACACAAGCCCGGTGAATCCGGCAGTGTTCCCGCATCTCACCGTCGTGCTCATGGCAATCGGCATGTTCTTCACCGCCTGGTTCTTTGTGTATCCTCTTAACTAAGCAGAGTGAGGTGGGAGGGAAGGGGAGAGAAGGTGAGGAAACGGATACACCGGAGAGAGAAGGAAGGAGGAGCTGATATATTGGGGGGGAGATGGGAGCCGGTTTCCGGACAGAGAGGAAGGGAGGAGAAGGGAGCCGGTATGCCGGTGAGAGGGAGAGGAGGGGTGAGCATGTATAGAAGAAACCGATGAGGTTTGAAAAGCTCCCTACACTGTAACTTAATGTATGGAGCACTTTAATGTTGGTTCACTAAATGGCATCACAACCTACATTGAATCTGCCTTTCTCCAGGGCTAATACAGGACATACTTGAAAACGAGAGGTAACTCTCAATGTATTACTTCTTGGTAAAACATTTTATAAATGAATACGGCTATTAGAAATATGAACTTCCCCTTAGTGGAATATTTATTAAATTCAATGGAATCATATAAAGTGACACCGGCACAAAACTAGGATCATGCCAAATACCTCCTCGTTCTTCCATGGCACGTACATTGTTGTATATTCCATAAAAACGGTGCAGTCGCCCAGATTGCGATAACGATGCACATCACATGGAAGAATGCTGTATTTAGCAGGGTCCTAGTTTTGTACTGGGGCCACTTGAAATGATTCTGGAACTAAAGTAAAGTAGGAGGGTCCATAGCCCTGTGCATCCTTATTTACATATGAGCTGACCTCCATGATGTAGGATGTGAGCGATGCTCCCACCTATCTGTCTTGCTCTTTTATTCAGTGGGATTTTTAGGGTCCCAAAGACAAAACAATTGCTTTTGGAAGGGCGATTAGTGTATAACGTGTGCAGGGTGATCTACATTTTGGGGTGACGTGTAGTGCCGGCTGTGTGCAGACCATGGGGTGACGTGTAGTGCTGGCTGTGTGCAGACCATGGGGTGACGGCTGTGTGCAGACCATGTCGTGACGGCTGTGTGCAGACCATGTCGTGACGTGTAGTGCTGGCGGTGTGCAGACCATGTCGTGACGTGTAGTGCTGGCGGTGTGCAGACCATGTCGTGACGTGTAGAGCTGGCTGTGTGCAGACCATGGGGTGACGTGTAGTGCTGGCTGTGTGCAGACCATGGGGGGACATTTAGTGCTGGCTGTGTGCAGACCATGGGGTGACGTGTAGTGCTGGCTGTGTGCAGACCATGTCGTGACGTGTAGTGCTGGCGGTGTGCAGACCATGTCGTGACGTGTAGAGCTGGCTGTGTGCAGACCGTGTCGTGACGTGTAGAGCTGGCTGTGTGCAGACTGTGTCGTGACGTGTAGTGCTGGCGGTGTGCAGACCGAGTACATTATACATGCACAGCACAGTCACAATCCCCCCAGCGTGCCTCTGCTTCCCTTAATGTCACACCGCCAGCTACGAGGTGACGTCCACAAAATACACCCGCGACGTCTACAAAGAGCTGCTCATCTCGCTGGTGGCCTCGCTGTTCATGGGATTCGGGGTGCTGTTCTTGCTGCTGTGGGTCGGGATCTACGTTTGACGAAGGAGGAGTAGGTAGGTTCTCTGCTGAAGGATGGGGTTTGGCACGTGTCATAGCTGGAGGAACCTGCATGGCATCACAAATCAGTGCGTGTCTGCATCTACATGCAAAGCATCGGGGGGGTGACCCTGCGGTCGTCGTCCCCCCCCCTTTCCCCAGCTCTGAAGGGTCTTTTGTACAACTTTGGGAATGTTATTTTTTCCCATCGCAGAAAACGTTTGCCTGTGTATAAGGCTGCGGCCCCGCTCGCACTGAGTGGGCGGCGCTTGGAGCGGTTACATGTGTATATATATATATATATATGCATGTTCCCGCTCACGCGATGCGCGTGCGCAAATGCGCGGGCACACGCTCGGCGCTTTTGTAAATAAACTTTTTATACTTTCCCGCTTGCCCGCAATTGCACCCCCTGCTCTAAGCATGAGCGAGCTCAACGCGAGCAGGGCCGCAGCCTAAGAGTG
Source organism: Ascaphus truei (assembly GCF_040206685.1). Taxonomy (NCBI): domain Eukaryota; kingdom Metazoa; phylum Chordata; class Amphibia; order Anura; family Ascaphidae; genus Ascaphus; species Ascaphus truei. Next base: position 22,231,172 of record NC_134494.1, on the reverse strand, counting down.
AAGCATAATTCTAGAGAGATAAATATGGAGAGTGTTGGTCACACGCTTTAACCTATTTGCTGCCAGTGAAACCCATCATACATTGCAGCAAGAGATTAAAGCTGCAGTTCAGTCAATATCCTGCATGTGTGTTTTTTTAAATAAACCAGTTCTGTAGTAAGAAAAAATACTTTTAGCATTTTCTGTTTTTAAAAAAAACAACTTTGAAAGACCTATTTTAACAGCCATTTGCTAAGGCACTGCCCCTTCATGTCCTGTCACAAGCCCTGGCACACCCCTTTGTGAGCCCTGCCCTCTAGCACATGTCAGTGCAGGAGTGCTCATGAATATTCATGAGCTTCCACTGAGTGACAGAAGCAGAGGAAAAACATATCCCATATCTAAAGATTTCGCCAATCAATACATGGAGAACGAATTGACTGGCAGCTATACAGTTCTTTAGGTAATTAGAGATTGCCCACATGAAACTATTGAATAAAAAAAAAAAAAAAAAAAGGACTGAACTGCAGCTTTAAAGGGTCTGTCCCTCCTAGGACCAACGTCTAGTAAAGGCAGTGACATGCTTAAGGGGGTCAGTCATACCTACCACCAAGTGTACTAATAGCAGTGACATGTTTAAAGGGTCACATCTGGGTGACCTTAAGACCTTTTGTTTGTACCAGTGATATGACTGTGTTAAGCAAGTTTGCACAGGCAAAGCCCCCCATATCCCAATCCTTATTGTTTCTCTGATATGTGTAAAGGAAACGGCTAACGCAAACTCCTGTGTTCAAAGGACGCAATTTGTAATGACCAGATTGGTAATTAACTGCCAGAGGGTTAAGGTAGCGAGACCCATCCCAACATGTGGCGATAAATAAGTCAGAGCCCTCACGTCTTTATTTTTGGACTTTTTCCTTAGGAAACCACATAACCAGCTTTTAATTATCCGTCTGCTAAATTATTTCCATTCACCCCCCACTCACATAGCACACTCATCCCCATCTCTCACACTCCATTCACCCCCCCACTCACATAGCACACTCATCCCCATCTCTCACACTCCAATCACTTCCCCCCCCTCACATAGCACTCATCCCCATCTCTCACACTCCATTCACCCCCCCCACTCACATAGCACACTCATCCCCATCTCTCACACTCCAATCACTTCCCCCCCCTCACATAGCACTCATCCCCATCTCTCACACTCCATTCACCCCCCCCACTCACATAGCACACTCATCCCCATCTCTCACACTCCAATCACTTCCCCCCCTCACATAGCACACTCATCCCCATCTCTCACACTCCAATCACTTCCCCCCCTCACATAGCACACTCATCCCCATCTCTCACACTCCTTCACCCCCCCACTCACATAGCACACTCATCCCCATCTCTCACACTCCATTCACACTCATCCCCATCTCTCACACTCCATTCACCCCCCACTCACATAGCACACTCATCCCCATCTCACACTCCATTCACCCCCCCACTCACATAGCACACTTATCCCCATCTCTCACACTCCATTCACCCCCCACTCACATAGCACACTCATCCCCATCTCACACTCCACTCACTCATCCCCATCTCACACTCCATTCACCCCCCCTCACATAGCACACTCATCCCCATCTCTCACACTCCATTCACCCCCCCCTCACATAGCACACTCATCACCATCTCTCACTACCCCCTCCCACCCCCTGGCTAGGAAATAGTTATTCCATGTCCCTCTAATTAATAAATATTATCGCCCCCACTCTTCAGACTATTGCTAAGAAACCTGTGTGACCGATGCCAGACAGTACAGTGTCCTGACCTTGTGGGGGAATACTCTTAATATGGCCCCAAACTGCGCCTCAGTGTGTGAGGACAGCATGGGTGATATAGCTGTCAATTACTGCGGGGCTCCCAAAGTCACGTCCCACAATGCCTTGCTGCTGTGGATGCAAAGCGACTTTGTGAACTCCTGCTGTAATTGGCAGCTACACCACCCACGCTAAGGTGCAGTTTTGGGCCTTACTAAGTGCACAGTCCCCATGGGCACTCGCTATCCTGCCTGGGGTCCCCCCCTGCGGGCACCCGCTATCCTGCCTGGGGTCCCCCCCTGCGGGCACCCGCTGTCCTGCCTGGGGTTCGCCATTGCAGATTTTTGGCCAAGTCCCAAACCCCCTGTTGGGAATCGCCGATGATTTAGTGTACGTATAGTTGGAGGGATATGGGACATTGTATTGAGGTGTGTACTGCACGGTGTTAGTAGTGTCCTAATGTGTCTCTTCATATTTCAGACAGAAGGATGGATATATTTTTTACTGCTGTGTGTTCGGGGACCAGGACTGGCTGTGGGCGTCTGCTCAGTCCATGCACTGTCATTTCTGCGATGGAGATTTCCAAACCAAGGTGATTTATCTCACCAGTTACAATAAAAACACTTTACTTCTACTACTGCTCTCTTCTTTCTAACCACTTAGCAGCGCAAAGAGACTAGAAGCCCGGCGCGTTCCGCATTCATACACGCCGCTTCACAAATACACACACACAGTGTCCAGAGTACAAAGCATTATTTATATATTTATATCATGGATATTTATACGCAGATAGGATTATCCAGTCCCAAAGAACAGGGGAACAGTGCAGTTGTAGCAGGGAAAATATAAATACAAATCAGAAATATCGTCATATTCAAAAACAAAATGCTTGAGTTCATCCAGAGAGGAGCCTGGCCGTTTTAACCCTTCCTCTGCAGCAAGAGGCCAGTAACTCACCGCTCCGCATTGCTATCCATGCGATGCTCTGCACTGAAAGGGTTAAAGGCGGCGGTGACACCTGGTGACATCACCACTGAAGCGATTAGTGTCCTTAATTACTGTAAGAAAACAGTATATACAAGATTTTAACGTTAAGAGCAGAAAAGACTTGGGGGGGAAAAAACAACACACACACACACACCCCTTTGGGATTTGTGGGTCCTTCACAAAGTCACCGATTTTAACGTATGATGTCGCTTTGCACGGCGTTCGCACGCTCCGCGCTCTTTGAGAGTCTTTGGTGCGTGGCCTCGCCCCCGCGCATATTTGGATGCCCCCCCGCTTGAGGGTCCGGGGGGAAGGTTTTGGTCCTCACTGCCGCGTTAACATTAAGTGCACTTCAGTGGTTAGATAATTAAATACAAAACGCAGACTCTGCTCAGACAAGGTGGGGGGGGGGGTAAAAACAGAAGAAATTCACATGACAAACACATTATCCGTCCAAATCAGTAACTCGTCGCGGTTTCTGCAGCCCCTCGCCCCGTTACCGGCAGACGTTCAGCCTGTTTAGTGGCAGATCCTATATGGGAGTGGGGCTGCCTCTCCCCTAATTCCTTATTAACAGGAGGGAGTTGGGGTCCTGTGAGAGAGAGGTTTGTAACAGCAGAATCACAATATAAAACATACATAAAATAGATGTGATGGGGGACGGGCTGCACCCATTTTCTGGCCTAGTGAACCCCCTTTTCTTGCTTTGAGCTGGGGGGGGGGGGTCCTTGAGGGAGAAGCGTCTGTCTCCAGTGTGTACGCCCCTTGATTTCCAGTTGGCCCCAGTAAGTTCCAGTGTTGCACATCCAGTGAGGGGTGGGGTGGCCCCCGCGGCTGCCCGCAGTCTGGGAGGAGGAACATCTGTATCCAGTTAGGGGGGGGGGGGAGAGGAGTGCTCAATGTTCGGGATTTCCCGGCTGCTCCCCCAGAGAATCATTTGCAGAGTCGATAAAACCGGAAATAATAGTCCGTGACTTGGGAGGAATCCAGAGACTGGTGGCAACCAGAGGACACACCCTGGGACAGAGAGACTGGGTTAGAGAGACTCTGAGTGAGGCAGAGGTACAGGACAGAAAACATCCTAATGCATATGGGGGGGGGGGGGAGAAAGGACAGACCATCCTAACGCAGCCTCCGAGAGAGAGAAGGGAGAGGTACAAAGACAGCTAAAATCCCGACCGTCGGAGCTTCAGAAAGAGCGGGTCCTCTGAGAGGGAGAGAAGCTGGGAGACCGAGGGACAGGAAAGACGTACGAGACGTGCATCCCACTGGTCACTCACCGGAGGGGACACCCGCAAGTGAAAGGTGAAATCCTGCGAGGGAAGGAGCTGCAGGGACCAGAGGTGAGAGGACGCAGAGACCCGCGTGAGACACACTCCAGACGCCTAATGAGAGACACATCAGAAACCTGATCAGAATGAGATGTTTAACTCAAACCTTGCATGTGAGTTACACAAAAGGAGCGTATGTATCCAGGCAAAAGTGGGGTAGTTCTGGGGCACTGACGGGCACACAGCGTCACAACGGGTACCTGGGAGCAGCCTTGGTTCTTGGGAGCTGCAGCTGCATCCTGACAGTCTTGTCCTGCGGACGCTTCACATAGGTTCACTGACACAGCAGAGGAAGAGCTGAGAGAGAGACACTTGGTCAGACAGACGTCATAGGGAAAGAGTCAGAGTCCCCCAGGGGGTAATACTCACTTGAGTTCTAGCGTCAGGCTGCCGGTCAGCGGGCTGTACTTGCTGAGAGGGAGTGAGAAGGTGTAATTTCCTGGCCTGAGGGGAGAGAGGTGTGGGGGTGATGTTAGACCGGGATATGGCTGAGCCGTGGCTGCCTCGGCTCATCATACTGTGACAGCCATTCATCGCTCACTGTCACTCTCACCTGCAGGCGTTGTGGGAGTCACAAGATCGAGCTGTGATGAGTGTGCTGGTCTCTAGAAGTCGGATGGAGGTGAGAGAGGAGCGAGATTCTGCGTGGTACAGAGATGGACATAAGTCAGCCACACACTAACACAGTCAAATGGGTACAGTCAGACACAAGCATACAGCCAGACAGACAAACGGGTACAGTCAGACACAAGCATACAGCCAGACAGACAAACTGGTACAGTCAGACACAAGCATACAGCCAGACAGACAAACTGGTACAGTCAGACACAAGCATACAGCCAGACAGACAAACTGGTACAGTCAAGGAGATGCACACAAAGGGAGAAGACCCGCACAGCCAAACATATATACAGCGGGAGGTGAACAGTCACCGTTGCCCGGTGTGCTGTCCACAGTGGGGGTCCCTGTGCTTTCCTCCTCCAGGCTTCTCCTGTGGCGGTGGTCCTGCCCTGGCAGGCTGTTGGGGGTGTGCTTGGTCTTGCCCTGGGTGTACGGAGGTGGGGGGCTGACCGGACGCCGTGGGGTCTGCAGGAAGTTGCGGCTCTTCTCCTGGATTCGGGACTTTGCCTTCCTGATGATCGCAGAGGGAATGGAGTCTGTGATGCAGAAAGACGGCATCGGTCAGCCTGGAATCGGAGCCCCCACACCCGGCCGGTGAGCTGGAGCAGGATTTTGTGAGGCTCTTACCTGTTGCCGAGTTGATCTCTGAAGGGGAGGAGGAGGAGGAGGAGGTGGAGGCAGTGCTGGGGAGGGAAGTGGGGCTGGGAAGGCAGCAGACTGCAGCACACGGAGGGTTAAAGCAGAGGTCTATGGTGAGGGAAGGCTCCGTGACATCCACCCGACCTGAGACAAGGGGAGATACCCCAGGGGGCATTTATCAGAGGATCCCAGGGGCAACGACACCACCAGATTTAGCAAAGAAAAGGTTGCATTGATTGTTGTAACCTGCACGGAGATGTACATCGGTTCGGAAGTCTAGTAGCTATACTGGGCCTTAAAGCTGCAGTCCCACGTACAAGGCCAAATAGCAAACTTTAGTAAATAGTAAAAAAAAAAATTCTAATTATTTCCTTAGACTAATCTAACCATTCCAACAGCAAAGATTTGGCTGCTTTTGTTAGGGGCTTCCAAATGGGGGAGTGCTTGTGAATCAAGCCTTTTATTTATTTAGTCTCTTGTTGGGCACCGTGTCAAGGCAGCAACCAGATCAAATCATCCCCCCCTCCCAAGTCTCCGCTTTATAATTTGATTGAAATGTGCTACTTCTAGATCAGTCACCCAGATGTCACCCCATAAACATGTCACTCCCACTTTGCTCTAGTAACGCCCTTTTAACAAGTGTGCATTTCACACATGTTTTGACACCTTTTTTAACGGACCGACACAGTGGTCCTCCATCAGTAAAAATGTTTTAATGGACCAGTATTGCACCATTACATTACACGCTTTGCCAATATATAACAGAGGGAGGAGGCATTCCAGCAGTGAGAGAGCTGGTGAAAGCATGCACATTCTCCCTTCATACGCACGTACACGCGCAGGCGTACACGCACCTGGACGATGTGTGGTCTCGGGTGGGGGAGTAGTGGAGCGTCTCAGTTGGGTGGTGTCAAAGTTCTGGCTGGATCTAAAGTGACAGAGAAGAAACGTACGTTGGGCAGGGGGATACAGGAGGGAGAGGAGAGAAGGGGGGGGGGGAAGCAGAGGCGTTGGTATGAAGCGTGGGAGAGAGACGTACCGTGTGTACAAAGCAAAGGGGAGTGTCGGTGCAGGAACCCGGGGGGGGGGGGGGGGTGTAAGCGAGAGAGCTGCCGGCAGCAGAGACGTGAGGAGTGGAGGATTCAGCGAGACATACAGGGGATGAGACGCTCACACGTACACACAGGTGGTGCAGGGAGAGGGATTGGGGCGTAGAGCGCGGCTTCCTTACATGCGACGCCCCCGCAGGGCTGTCCTGCCCATGGCTGTATAGAAGTATTGCATCCCTTCTCCACGTCGGCAATGCTACACCCTGCTTGTCTGTAATCCGGGGTGCTACACTGTCCCTCCCCCCCACCCACTGATAATCCCGGGTCCTGATCCCCCTCACTCACCCATCCATGTCCAGCAGGTCGTCCTCACTGCGCAGGTTCAGTACGTACAGCGTCGTCATGGAGATAACACTGCGGGGGTGGGAAGAAGAGTAGAGTATTCAGGGTATTATGAGGTAGGGGGAATATTTGGCATATGCCTGGGGTACGTGTGGGGGTTGGTAGGGGCAGTTATTGCCAATATTGGCATTTAGTTTCTGGCAGTACTCGAGGAGCTAGCAATCCTTTCCATGTGCAGCCGAGGTTTCCTGTGTGTGTTATGTGTGGGGTCGCCAGGCCTCTCACCTGAATGCCATGATAATAACCAGAGCGATGATGGTGGCCTGAAGGAAGCGCTGACTGATACAGCCGTGAGTAGCAGGGGCCGGGACAGGCTGAGGGGGCAGACACAAAAATACAGCGTCACAGCCAGACACACAGCATCAGAGATATACAGCAAGACTGCGTCACAGCCAGACACACGGCATCAGAGATATACAGCAAGAAAGAGCGTTACAGCCAGACACACAGCATCAGAGATATACAGCAAGAAAGAGCGTCACAGCCAGACACACAGCATCAGAGATATACAGCAAGAAAGAGCGTTACAGCCAGACACACAGCATCAGAGATATACAGCAAGAAAGAGCGTTACAGCCAGACACACAGCATCAGAGATATACAGCAAGAAAGAGCGTCACAGCCAGACACACAGCATCAGAGATATACAGCAAGACTGCGTCACAGCCAGACACACGGCATCAGAGATATACAGCAAGAAAGAGCGTTACAGCCAGACACACAGCATCAGAGATATACAGCAAGAAAGAGCGTTACAGCCAGACACACAGCATCAGAGATATACAGCAAGAAAGAGCGTTACAGCCAGACACACAGCATCAGAGATATACAGCAAGAAAGAGCGTCACAGCCAGACACACAGCATCAGAGATATACAGCAAGAAAGAGCGTCACAGCCAGACACACGGCATCAGAGATATACAGCAAGACTGCGTCACAGCCAGACACACGGCATCAGAGATATACAGCAAGAAAGAGCGTTACAGCCAGACACAGCATCAGAGATATACAGCAAGAAAGAGCGTCACAGCCAGACACACGGCATCAGAGATATACAGCAAGAAAACGCGTTACAGCCAGACACACAGCATCAGAGATATACAGCAAGAAAGAGCGTCACAGCCAGACACACAGCATCAGAGATATACAGCAAGACTGCGTCACAGCCAGACACACGGCATCAGAGATATACAGCAAGAAAGAGCGTTACAGCCAGACACACAGCATCAGAGATATACAGCAAGAAAGAGCGTTACAGCCAGACACACAGCATCAGAGATATACAGCAAGAAAGAGCGTTACAGCCAGACACACAGCATCAGAGATATACAGCAAGAAAGAGCGTCACAGCCAGACACACAGCATCAGAGATATACAGCAAGAAAGAGCGTCACAGCCAGACACACGGCATCAGAGATATACAGCAAGACTGCGTCACAGCCAGACACACGGCATCAGAGATATACAGCAAGAAAGAGCGTTACAGCCAGACACAGCATCAGAGATATACAGCAAGAAAGAGCGTCACAGCCAGACACACAGCATCAGAGATATACAGCAAGAAAGAGCGTTACAGCCAGACACACAGCATCAGAGATATACAGCAAGAAAGAGCGTTACAGCCAGACACACAGCATGAGAGATATACAGCAAGAAAGAGCGTTACAGCCAGACACACAGCATCAGAGATATACAGCAAGAAAGAGCGTTACAGCCAGACACACGGCAGAGATATACAGCAAGACTGCGTCACAGCCAGACACACGGCATCAGAGATATACAGCAAGAAAGAGCGTTACAGCCAGACACACAGCATCAGAGATATACAGCAAGAAAGAGCGTCACAGCCAGACACACAGCATCAGAGATATACAGCAAGAAAGAGCGTTACAGCCAGACACACAGCATCAGAGATATACAGCAAGAAAGAGCGTTACAGCCAGACACACAGCATCAGAGATATACTGCAAGAAAGAGCGTCACAGCCAGACACACGGCATCAGAGATATACAGCAAGAAAGAGCGTTACAGCCAGACACACAGCATCAGAGATATACAGCAAGAAAGGGCGTTACAGCCAGACACACAGCATCAGAGATATACAGCAAGAAAGAGCGTTACAGCCAGACACACAGCATCAGAGATATACAGCAAGAAAGAGCGTTACAGCCAGACACACAGCATCAGAGATATACAGCAAGAAAGAGCGTTACAGCCAGACACACAGCATCAGAGATATACAGCAAGAAAGAGCGTTACAGCCAGACACACAGCATCAGAGATATACAGCAAGAAAGAGCGTTACAGCCAGACACACGGCAGAGATATACAGCAAGACTGCGTCACAGCCAGACACACGGCATCAGAGATATACAGCAAGAAAGAGCGTTACAGCCAGACACACAGCATCAGAGATATACAGCAAGAAAGAGCGTTACAGCCAGACACACAGCATCAGAGATATACTGCAAGAAAGAGCGTCACAGCCAGACACACGGCATCAGAGATATACAGCAAGAAAGAGCGTCACAGCCAGACACACGGCATCAGAGATATACAGCAAGAAAGAGCGTTACAGCCAGACACACAGCATCAGAGATATACAGCAAGAAAGAGCGTCACAGCCAGACACACAGCATCAGAGATATACAGCAAGAAAGAGCGTCACAGCCAGACACACGGCATCAGAGATATACAGCAAGAAAGAGCGTCACAGCCAGACACACAGCATCAGAGATATACAGCAAGAAAGAGCGTCACAGCCAGACACACAGCATCAGAGATATACAGCAAGACTGCGTCACAGCCAGACACACGGCATCAGAGATATACAGCAAGAAAGAGCGTCACAGCCAGACACAGCATCAGAGATATACAGCAAGAAAGAGCGTCACAGCCAGACACACAGCATCAGAGATATACAGCAAGAAAGAGCGTCACAGCCAGACACACGGCATCAGAGATATACAGCAAGAAAGAGCGTTACAGCCAGACACACAGCATCAGAGATATACAGCAAGAAAGAGCGTTACAGCCAGACACACAGCATCAGAGATATACAGCAAGAAAGAGCGTCACAGCCAGACACACAGCATCAGAGATATACAGCAAGACTGCGTCACAGCCAGACACACAGCATCAGAGATATACAGCAAGAAAGAGCGTTACAGCCAGACACAGAAACAGAGATATACAGCAAGAAAGAGCGTCACAGCCAGACACACAGCATCAGAGATATACAGCAAGAAAGAGCGTTACAGCCAGACACACAGCATCAGAGATATACAGCAAGAAAGAGCGTTACAGCCAGACACACAGCATCAGAGATATACAGCAAGAAAGAGCGTCACAGCCAGACACACGGCATCAGAGATATACAGCAAGAAAGAGCGTCACAGCCAGACACACAGCATCAGAGATATACAGCAAGAAAGAGCGTCACAGCCAGACACACGGCATCAGAGATATACAGCAAGACTGCGTCACAGCCAGACACACGGCAGAGATATACAGCAAGAAAGAGCGTTACAGCCAGACACACAGCATCAGAGATATACAGCAAGAAAGAGCGTCACAGCCAGACACACGGCATCAGAGATATACAGCAAGATAGAGCGTTACAGCCAGACACACAGCATCAGAGATATACAGCAAGAAAGAGCGTTACAGCCAGACACACAGCATCAGAGATATACAGCAAGAAAGAGCGTCACAGCCAGACACACAGCATCAGAGATATACAGCAAGAAAGAGCGTTACAGCCAGACACACAGCATCAGAGATATACAGCAAGAAAGAGCGTCACAGCCAGACACACAGCATCAGAGATATACAGCAAGAAAGAGCGTCACAGCCAGACACACGGCATCAGAGATATACAGCAAGAAAGAGCGTCACAGCCAGACACACGGCATCAGAGATATACAGCAAGAAAGAGCGTTACAGCCAGACACACAGCATCAGAGATATACAGCAAGAAAGAGCGTCACAGCCAGACACACAGCATCAGAGATATACAGCAAGAAAGAGCGTCACAGCCAGACACACGGCATCAGAGATATACAGCAAGACTGCGTCACAGCCAGACACACGGCAGAGATATACAGCAAGAAAGAGCGTTACAGCCAGACACACAGCATCAGAGATATACAGCAAGAAAGAGCGTCACAGCCAGACACACAGCATCAGAGATATACAGCAAGAAAGAGCGTTACAGCCAGACACACAGCATCAGAGATATACAGCAAGAAAGAGCGTCACAGCCAGACACACGGCATCAGAGATATACAGCAAGAAAGAGCGTCACAGCCAGACACACGGCATCAGAGATATACAGCAAGAAAGAGCGTTACAGCCAGACACACAGCATCAGAGATATACAGCAAGACTGCGTCACAGCCAGACACACGGCATCAGAGATATACAGCAAGACTGCGTCACAGCCAGACACACGGCAGAGATATACAGCAAGAAAGAGCGTTACAGCCAGACACACAGCATCAGAGATATACAGCAAGAAAGAGCGTCACAGCCAGACACACAGCATCAGAGATATACAGCAAGACTGCGTCACAGCCAGACACACAGCATCAGAGATATACAGCAAGAAAGAGCGTTACAGCCAGACACACAGCATCAGAGATATACAGCAAGAAAGAGCGTCACAGCCAGACACACGGCATCAGAGATATACAGCAAGAAAGAGCGTCACAGCCAGACACACAGCATCAGAGATATACAGCAAGAAAGAGCGTCACAGCCAGACACACAGCATCAGAGATATACAGCAAGAAAGAGCGTTACAGCCAGACACACAGCATCAGAGATATACAGCAAGAAAGAGCGTTACAGCCAGACACACAGCATCAGAGATATACAGCAAGAAAGAGCGTTACAGCCAGACACACAGCATCAGAGATATACAGCAAGAAAGAGCGTCACAGCCAGACACACGGCATCAGAGATATACAGCAAGAAAGAGCGTCACAGCCAGACACACAGCATCAGAGATATACAGCAAGAAAGAGCGTTACAGCCAGACACACAGCATCAGAGATATACAGCAAGAAAGAGCGTTACAGCCAGACACACAGCATCAGAGATATACAGCAAGAAAGAGCGTCACAGCCAGACACACAGCATCAGAGATATACAGCAAGACTGCGTCACAGCCAGACACACAGCATCAGAGATATACAGCAAGAAAGAGCGTTACAGCCAGACACACAGCATCAGAGATATACAGCAAGAAAGAGCGTCACAGCCAGACACACAGCATCAGAGATATACAGCAAGACTGCGTCACAGCCAGACACACGGCATCAGAGATATACAGCAAGAAAGAGCGTTACAGCCAGACACACAGCATCAGAGATATACAGCAAGAAAGAGCGTTACAGCCAGACACACAGCATCAGAGATATACAGCAAGAAAGAGCGTCACAGCCAGACACACGGCATCAGAGATATACAGCAAGAAAGCGCGTTACAGCCAGACACACAGCATCAGAGATATACAGCAAGAAAGCGCGTTACAGCCAGACACACAGCATCAGAGATATACAGCAAGAAAGAGCGTCACAGCCAGACACACAGCATCAGAGATATACAGCAAGAAAGAGCGTCACAGCCAGACACAGCATCAGAGATATACAGCAAGAAAGCGCGTCACAGCCAGACACACAGCATCAGAGATATACAGCAAGAAAGAGCGTCACAGCCAGACACACGGCATCAGAGATATACAGCAAGAAAGAGCGTCACAGCCAGACACACAGCATCAGAGATATACAGCAAGAAAGCGCGTTACAGCCAGACACACAGCATCAGAGATATACAGCAAGAAAGCGCGTTACAGCCAGACACACAGCATCAGAGATATACAGCAAGAAAGAGCGTCACAGCCAGACACAGCATCAGAGATATACAGCAAGAAAGCGCGTCACAGCCAGACACACAGCATCAGAGATATACAGCAAGAAAGAGCGTCACAGCCAGACACACGGCATCAGAGATATACAGCAAGAAAGAGCGTCACAGCCAGACACACAGCATCAGAGATATACAGCAAGAAAGCGCGTTACAGCCAGACACACAGCATCAGAGATATACAGCAAGAAAGCGCGTTACAGCCAGACACACAGCATCAGAGATATACAGCAAGAAAGAGCGTCACAGCCAGACACACAGCATCAGAGATATACAGCAAGAAAGAGCGTCACAGCCAGACACAGCATCACAGATATACAGCAAGAAAGCGCGTCACAGCCAGACACACAGCATCAGAGATATACAGCAAGAAAGCGCGTCACAGCCAGACACACAGCATCAGAGATATACAGCAAGAAAGAGCGTCACAGCCAGACACAGCATCAGAGATATACAGCAAGAAAGCGCGTCACAGCCAGACACACGGCATCAGAGATATACAGCAAGAAAGAGCGTCACAGCCAGACACACAGCATCAGAGATATACAGCAAGAAAGAGCGTTACAGCCAGACACACAGCATCAGAGATATACAGCAAGACTGCGTCACAGCCAGACACACAGCATCAGAGATATACAGCAAGAAAGAGCGTTACAGCCAGACACACAGCATCAGAGATATACAGCAAGACTGCGTCACAGCCAGACACACAGCATCAGAGATATACAGCAAGATAGAGCGTTACAGCCAGACACACGGCAGAGATATACAGCAAGAAAGAGCGTCACAGCCAGACACACAGCATCAGAGATATACAGCAAGAAAGAGCGTCACAGCCAGACACACGGCATCAGAGATATACAGCAAGAAAGAGCGTCACAGCCAGACACACAGCATCAGAGATATACAGCAAGAAAGAGCGTTACAGCCAGACACAGCATCAGAGATATACAGCAAGAAAGAGCGTCACAGCCAGACACACAGCATCAGAGATATACAGCAAGAAAGAGCGTTACAGCCAGACACACAGCATCAGAGATATACAGCAAGAAAACGCGTTACAGCCAGACACACGGCAGAGATATACAGCAAGAAAGAGCGTTACAGCCAGACACACAGCATCAGAGATATACAGCAAGAAAGCGCGTCACAGCCAGACACACAGCATCAGAGATATACAGCAAGAAAGAGCGTCACAGCCAGACACACGGCATCAGAGATATACAGCAAGGCAGCGTCACAGCCAGACACACGGCATCAGAGATATACAGCAAGACTGCGTCACAGCCAGACACACACCATCAGAGATATACAGCAAGAAAGAGCGTCACAGCCAGACACACGGCATCAGAGATATACAGCAAGACTGCGTCACAGCCAGACACACAGCATCAGAGATATACAGCAAGAAAGAGCGTCACAGCCAGACACACGGCATCAGAGATATACAGCAAGACTGCGTCACAGCCAGACACACAGCATCAGAGATATACAGCAAGAAAACGCGTTACAGCCAGACACACGGCAGAGATATACAGCAAGAAAGAGCGTTACAGCCAGACACACAGCATCAGAGATATACAGCAAGAAAGAGCGTTACAGCCAGACACACAGCATCAGAGATATACAGCAAGAAAGAGCGTCACAGCCAGACACACAGCATCAGAGATATACAGCAAGAAAGAGCGTTACAGCCAGACACACAGCATCAGAGATATACAGCAAGAAAGAGCGTTACAGCCAGACACAGCATCAGAGATATACAGCAAGACTGCGTCACAGCCAGACACAGCATCAGAGATATACAGCAAGAAAACGCGTTACAGCCAGACACACGGCAGAGATATACAGCAAGAAAGAGCGTTACAGCCAGACACACAGCATCAGAGATATACAGCAAGAAAGCGCGTCACAGCCAGACACACAGCATCAGAGATATACAGCAAGAAAGAGCGTCACAGCCAGACACACGGCATCAGAGATATACAGCAAGAAAGAGCGTCACAGCCAGACACACGGCATCAGAGATATACAGCAAGACTGCGTCACAGCCAGACACACGGCATCAGAGATATACAGCAAGAAAGAGCGTCACAGCCAGACACACAGCATCAGAGATATACAGCAAGAAAGAGCGTTACAGCCAGACACACAGCATCAGAGATATACAGCAAGAAAGAGCGTCACAGCCAGACACACGGCATCAGAGATATACAGCAAGACTGCGTCACAGCCAGACACACAGCATCAGAGATATACAGCAAGAAAACGCGTTACAGCCAGACACACGGCAGAGATATACAGCAAGAAAGAGCGTTACAGCCAGACACACAGCATCAGAGATATACAGCAAGAAAGCGCGTCACAGCCAGACACACAGCATCAGAGATATACAGCAAGAAAGAGCGTCACAGCCAGACACACGGCATCAGAGATATACAGCAAGGCAGCGTCACAGCCAGACACACGGCATCAGAGATATACAGCAAGACTGCGTCACAGCCAGACACACACCATCAGAGATATACAGCAAGAAAGAGCGTCACAGCCAGACACACGGCATCAGAGATATACAGCAAGACTGCGTCACAGCCAGACACACAGCATCAGAGATATACAGCAAGAAAGAGCGTCACAGCCAGACACACGGCATCAGAGATATACAGCAAGACTGCGTCACAGCCAGACACACAGCATCAGAGATATACAGCAAGAAAACGCGTTACAGCCAGACACACGGCAGAGATATACAGCAAGAAAGAGCGTTACAGCCAGACACACAGCATCAGAGATATACAGCAAGAAAGAGCGTTACAGCCAGACACACAGCATCAGAGATATACAGCAAGAAAGAGCGTCACAGCCAGACACACAGCATCAGAGATATACAGCAAGAAAGAGCGTTACAGCCAGACACACAGCATCAGAGATATACAGCAAGAAAGAGCGTTACAGCCAGACACAGCATCAGAGATATACAGCAAGACTGCGTCACAGCCAGACACAGCATCAGAGATATACAGCAAGAAAACGCGTTACAGCCAGACACACGGCAGAGACATACAGCAAGAAAGAGCGTTACAGCCAGACACACAGCATCAGAGATATACAGCAAGAAAGCGCGTCACAGCCAGACACACAGCATCAGAGATATACAGCAAGAAAGAGCGTCACAGCCAGACACACGGCATCAGAGATATACAGCAAGAAAGAGCGTCACAGCCAGACACACGGCATCAGAGATATACAGCAAGACTGCGTCACAGCCAGACACACGGCATCAGAGATATACAGCAAGAAAGAGCGTCACAGCCAGACACACAGCATCAGAGATATACAGCAAGAAAGAGCGTTACAGCCAGACACACAGCATCAGAGATATACAGCAAGAAAGAGCGTCACAGCCAGACACACGGCATCAGAGATATACAGCAAGACTGCGTCACAGCCAGACACACAGCATCAGAGATATACAGCAAGAAAACGCGTTACAGCCAGACACACGGCAGAGATATACAGCAAGAAAGAGCGTTACAGCCAGACACACAGCATCAGAGATATACAGCAAGAAAGAGCGTCACAGCCAGACACACGGCATCAGAGATATACAGCAAGAAAGAGCGTTACAGCCAGACACACAGCATCAGAGATATACAGCAAGAAAGAGCGTCACAGCCAGACACACAGCATCAGAGATATACAGCAAGAAAGAGCGTCACAGCCAGACACACAGCATCAGAGATATACAGCAAGAAAGAGCGTCACAGCCAGACACACAGCATCAGAGATATACAGCAAGAAAGAGCGTCACAGCCAGACACACGGCATCAGAGATATACAGCAAGAAAGAGCGTTACAGCCAGACACACAGCATCAGAGATATACAGCAAGACTGCGTCACAGCCAGACACACAGCATCAGAGATATACAGCAAGAAAGAGCGTTACAGCCAGACACACAGCATCAGAGATATACAGCAAGATAGAGCGTTACAGCCAGACACACAGCATCAGAGATATACAGCAAGAAAGAGCGTTACAGCCAGACACACAGCATCAGAGATATACAGCAAGACTGCGTCACAGCCAGACACACGGCAGAGATATACAGCAAGAAAGAGCGTTACAGCCAGACACACAGCATCAGAGATATACAGCAAGACTGCGTCACAGCCAGACACACAGCATCAGAGATATACAGCAAGAAAGAGCGTCACAGCCAGACACACGGCATCAGAGATATACAGCAAGATAGAGCGTTACAGCCAGACACACAGCATCAGAGATATACAGCAAGAAAGAGCGTTACAGCCAGACACACAGCATCAGAGATATACAGCAAGATAGAGCGTTACAGCCAGACACACAGCATCAGAGATATACAGCAAGAAAGAGCGTTACAGCCAGACACACAGCATCAGAGATATACAGCAAGACTGCGTCACAGCCAGACACACAGCATCAGAGATATACAGCAAGAAAGAGCGTCACAGCCAGACACACAGCATCAGAGATATACAGCAAGAAAGAGCGTTACAGCCAGACACACAGCATCAGAGATATACAGCAAGAAAGAGCGTTACAGCCAGACACACAGCATCAGAGATATACAGCAAGAAAGATCGTTACAGCCAGACACACAGCATCAGAGATATACAGCAAGAAAGAGCGTTACAGCCAGACACACAGCATCAGAGATATACAGCAAGAAAGAGCGTTACAGCCAGACACACAGCATCAGAGATATACAGCAAGAAAGAGCGTTACAGCCAGACACACAGCATCAGAGATATACAGCAAGAAAGAGCGTTACAGCCAGACACACAGCATCAGAGATATACAGCAAGAAAGCGCGTTACAGCCAGACACACAGCATCAGAGATATACAGCAAGATAGAGCGTTACAGCCAGACACACAGCATGAGAGATATACAGCAAGAAAGAGCGTTACAGCCAGACACACAGCATCAGAGATATACAGCAAGAAAGAGCGTCACAGCCAGACACACGGCATCAGAGATATACAGCAAGAAAGAGCGTTACAGCCAGACACACAGCATCAGAGATATACAGCAAGAAAGAGCGTTACAGCCAGACACACAGCATCAGAGATATACAGCAAGAAAGAGCGTTACAGCCAGACACACAGCATCAGAGATATACAGCAAGACTGCGTCACAGCCAGACACACAGCATCAGAGATATACAGCAAGAAAGAGCGTTACAGCCAGACACACAGCATCAGAGATATACAGCAAGAAAGAGCGTCACAGCCAGACACACGGCATCAGAGATATACAGCAAGAAAGAGCGTTACAGCCAGACACACAGCATCAGAGATATACAGCAAGAAAGAGCGTTACAGCCAGACACAGCATCAGAGATATACAGCAAGACTGCGTCACAGCCAGACACACAGCGTGAGAGATATACAGCAAGAAAGAGCGTTACAGCCAGACACACAGCATCAGAGATATACAGCAAGAAAGCGCGTCACAGCCAGACACACAGCATCAGAGATATACAGCAAGAAAGAGCGTTACAGCCAGACACACAGCATCAGAGATATACAGCAAGACTGCGTCACAGCCAGACACACGGCAGAGATATACAGCAAGAAAGAGCGTTACAGCCAGACACACAGCATCAGAGATATACAGCAAGAAAGAGCGTTACAGCCAGACACACAGCATCAGAGATATACAGCAAGAAAGAGCGTTACAGCCAGACACACAGCATCAGAGATATACAGCAAGACTGCGTCACAGCCAGACACACAGCATCAGAGATATACAGCAAGAAAGAGCGTTACAGCCAGACACACAGCATCAGAGATATACAGCAAGAAAGAGCGTCACAGCCAGACACACGGCATCAGAGATATACAGCAAGAAAGAGCGTTACAGCCAGACACACAGCATCAGAGATATACAGCAAGAAAGAGCGTTACAGCCAGACACAGCATCAGAGATATACAGCAAGACTGCGTCACAGCCAGACACACAGCGTGAGAGATATACAGCAAGAAAGAGCGTTACAGCCAGACACACAGCATCAGAGATATACAGCAAGACTGCGTCACAGCCAGACACACGGCAGAGATATACAGCAAGAAAGAGCGTTACAGCCAGACACACAGCATCAGAGATATACAGCAAGAAAGAGCGTTACAGCCAGACACACAGCATCAGAGATATACAGCAAGAAAGAGCGTTACAGCCAGACACACAGCATCAGAGATATACAGCAAGAAAGAGCGTTACAGCCAGACACACAGCATCAGAGATATACAGCAAGAAAGAGCGTTACAGCCAGACACACAGCATCAGAGATATACAGCAAGAAAGAGCGTCACAGCCAGACACACAGCATCAGAGATATACAGCAAGAAAGAGCGTTACAGCCAGACACACAGCATCAGAGATATACAGCAAGAAAGAGCGTTACAGCCAGACACACAGCATCAGAGATATACAGCAAGAAAGATCGTTACAGCCAGACACACAGCATCAGAGATATACAGCAAGAAAGAGCGTTACAGCCAGACACACAGCATCAGAGATATACAGAAAGAAAGAGCGTTACAGCCAGACACACAGCATCAGAGATATACAGCAAGAAAGAGCGTTACAGCCAGACACACAGCATCAGAGATATACAGCAAGAAAGAGCGTTACAGCCAGACACACAGCATCAGAGATATACAGCAAGAAAGAGCGTTACAGCCAGACACACAGCATCAGAGCTATACAGCAAGAAAGAGCGTCACAGCCAGACACACAGCATCAGAGATATACAGCAAGACTGCGTCACAGCCAGACACACGGCAGAGATATACAGCAAGAAAGAGCGTTACAGCCAGACACACAGCATCAGAGATATACAGCAAGAAAGAGCGTTACAGCCAGACACACAGCATCAGAGATATACAGCAAGAAAGAGCGTCACAGCCAGACACACAGCATCAGAGATATACAGCAAGGCAGCGTCACAGCCAGACACACAGCATCAGAGATATACAGCAAGAAAGAGCGTTACAGCCAGACACACAGCATCAGAGATATACAGCAAGAAAGAGCGTTACAGCCAGACACACAGCGTGAGAGATATACAGCAAGAAAGAGCGTTACAGCCAGACACACAGCATCAGAGATATACAGCAAGACTGCGTCACAGCCAGACACACAGCATCAGAGATATACAGCAAGAAAGAGCGTTACAGCCAGACACACAGCATCAGAGATATACAGCAAGAAAGAGCGTTACAGCCAGACACAGCATCAGAGATATACAGCAAGAAAGAGCGTTACAGCCAGACACACAGCATCAGAGATATACAGCAAGAAAGAGCGTTACAGCCAGACACACAGCATCAGAGATATACAGCAAGAAAGAGCGTTACAGCCAGACACACAGCATCAGAGATATACAGCAAGAAAGAGCGTCACAGCCAGACACACGGCATCAGAGATATACAGCAAGAAAGAGCGTTACAGCCAGACACACAGCATCAGAGATATACAGCAAGAAAGAGCGTTACAGCCAGACACACAGCATCAGAGATATACAGCAAGACTGCGTCACAGCCAGACACACAGCATCAGAGATATACAGCAAGAAAGAGCGTTACAGCCAGACACACAGCATCAGAGATATACAGCAAGAAAGAGCGTCACAGCCAGACACACAGCATCAGAGATATACAGCAAGAAAGAGCGTTACAGCCAGACACACAGCATCAGAGATATACAGCAAGAAAGGGCGTTACAGCCAGACACAGCATCAGAGATATACAGCAAGAAAGAGCGTTACAGCCAGACACACAGCATCAGAGATATACAGCAAGAAAGAGCGTCACAGCCAGACACACAGCATCAGAGATATACAGCAAGAAAGCGCGTCACAGCCAGACACACGGCATCAGAGATATACAGCAAGAAAGAGCGTCACAGCCAGACACAGCATCAGAGATATACAGCAAGACTGCGTCACAGCCAGACACACGGCATCAGAGATATACAGCAAGAAAGAGCGTTACAGCCAGACACACAGCATCAGAGATATACAGCAAGACTGCGTCACAGCCAGACACACGGCAGAGATATACAGCAAGAAAGAGCGTTACAGCCAGACACACAGCATCAGAGATATACAGCAAGAAAGCGCGTTACAGCCAGACACACGGCATCAGAGATATACAGCAAGAAAGAGCGTCACAGCCAGACACACAGCATCAGAGATATACAGCAAGAAAGAGCGTCACAGCCAGACACACAGCATCAGAGATATACAGCAAGAAAGAGCGTTACAGCCAGACACACAGCATCAGAGATATACAGCAAGAAAGATCGTTACAGCCAGACACACAGCATCAGAGATATACAGCAAGAAAGAGCGTTACAGCCAGACACACAGCATCAGAGATATACAGCAAGAAAGAGCGTTACAGCCAGACACACAGCATCAGAGATATACAGCAAGAAAGAGCGTTACAGCCAGACACACAGCATCAGAGATATACAGCAAGAAAGAGCGTTACAGCCAGACACACAGCATCAGAGATATACAGCAAGAAAGAGCGTCACAGCCAGACACACAGCATCAGAGATATACAGCAAGAAAGCGCGTCACAGCCAGACACACGGCATCAGAGATATACAGCAAGAAAGAGCGTTACAGCCAGACACACAGCATCAGAGATATACAGCAAGAAAGAGCGTTACAGCCAGACACACAGCATCAGAGATATACAGCAAGAAAGAGCGTTACAGCCAGACACACAGCATCAGAGATATACAGCAAGAAAGAGCGTTACAGCCAGACACACAGCATCAGAGATATAGAGCAAGAAAGAGCGTTACAGCCAGACACACAGCATCAGAGATATACAGCAAGAAAGCGCGTCACAGCCAGACACACAGCATCAGAGATATACAGCAAGAAAGAGCGTTACAGCCAGACACACAGCATCAGAGATATACAGCAAGAAAGAGCGTTACAGCCAGACACACAGCACCAGAGATATACAGCAAGAAAGCGCGTCACAGCCAGACACACGGCATCAGAGATATACAGCAAGAAAGAGCGTCACAGCCAGACACACAGCATCAGAGATATACAGCAAGACTGCGTCACAGCCAGACACACAGCATCAGAGATATACAGCAAGAAAGGGCGTTACAGCCAGACACACGGCATCAGAGATATACAGCAAGAAAGAGCGTTACAGCCAGACACACAGCATCAGAGATATACAGCAAGAAAGAGCGTCACAGCCAGACACACAGCATCAGAGATATACAGCAAGACTGCGTCACAGCCAGACACACGGCATCAGAGATATACAGCAAGAAAGAGCGTCACAGCCAGACACACAGCATCAGAGATATACAGCAAGACTGCGTCACAGCCAGACACACAGCATCAGAGATATACAGCAAGAAAGCGCGTCACAGCCAGACACACGGCATCAGAGATATACAGCAAGGCAGCGTCACAGCCAGACACACGGCATCAGAGATATACAGCAAGAAAGAGCGTTACAGCCAGACACACAGCATCAGAGATATACAGCAAGAAAGAGCGTTACAGCCAGACACACAGCATCAGAGATATACAGCAAGAAAGAGCGTTACAGCCAGACACACAGCATCAGAGATATACAGCAAGAAAGAGCGTTACAGCCAGACACACAGCATCAGAGATATACAGCAAGAAAGAGCGTTACAGCCAGACACACAGCATCAGAGATATACAGCAAGAAAGCGCGTCACAGCCAGACACACAGCATCAGAGATATACAGCAAGAAAGAGCGTTACAGCCAGACACACAGCATCAGAGATATACAGCAAGAAAGAGCGTTACAGCCAGACACACAGCATCAGAGATATACAGCAAGAAAGAGCGTTACAGCCAGACACACAGCATCAGAGATATACAGCAAGAAAGAGCGTTACAGCCAGACACACAGCATCAGAGATATACAGCAAGAAAGCGCGTCACAGCCAGACACAGCATCAGAGACATACAGCAAGAAAGAGCGTTACAGCCAGACACACAGCATCAGAGATATACAGCAAGACTGCGTCACAGCCAGACACACAGCATCAGAGATATACAGCAAGAAAGAGCGTTACAGCCAGACACACAGCATCAGAGATATACAGCAAGACTGCGTCACAGCCAGACACACGGCATCAGAGATATACAGCAAGAAAGAGCGTCACAGCCAGACACACAGCATCAGAGATATACAGCAAGAAAGAGCGTCACAGCCAGACACACAGCATCAGAGATATACAGCAAGGCAGCGTCACAGCCAGACACACAGCATCAGAGATATACAGCAAGAAAGAGCGTTACAGCCAGACACACAGCATCAGAGATATACAGCAAGAAAGAGCGTTACAGCCAGACACACAGCATCAGAGATATACAGCAAGAAAGAGCGTTACAGCCAGACACACGGCAGAGATATACAGCAAGAAAGGGCGTTACAGCCAGACACACAGCATCAGAGATATACAGCAAGAAAGATCGTTACAGCCAGACACACAGCATCAGAGATATACAGCAAGAAAGAGCGTTACAGCCAGACACACAGCATCAGAGATATACAGCAAGAAAGAGCGTTACAGCCAGACACACGGCAGAGATATACAGCAAGAAAGAGCGTTACAGCCAGACACACAGCATCAGAGATATACAGCAAGAAAGATCGTTACAGCCAGACACACAGCATCAGAGATATACAGCAAGAAAGAGCGTTACAGCCAGACACACAGCATCAGAGATATACAGCAAGAAAGAGCGTTACAGCCAGACACACAGCATCAGAGATATACAGCAAGAAAGAGCGTTACAGCCAGACACACAGCATCAGAGATATACAGCAAGAAAGAGCGTTACAGCCAGACACACAGCATCAGAGATATACAGCAAGAAAGAGCGTCACAGCCAGACACACAGCATCAGAGATATACAGCAAGAAAGCGCGTCACAGCCAGACACACGGCATCAGAGATATACAGCAAGAAAGAGCGTTACAGCCAGACACACAGCATCAGAGATATACAGCAAGAAAGAGCGTTACAGCCAGACACACAGCATCAGAGATATACAGCAAGAAAGAGCGTTACAGCCAGACACACAGCATCAGAGATATACAGCAAGAAAGAGCGTTACAGCCAGACACACAGCATCAGAGATATACAGCAAGAAAGAGCGTTACAGCCAGACACACAGCATCAGAGATATACAGCAAGAAAGCGCGTCACAGCCAGACACACAGCATCAGAGATATACAGCAAGAAAGAGCGTTACAGCCAGACACACAGCATCAGAGATATACAGCAAGAAAGAGCGTTACAGCCAGACACACAGCACCAGAGATATACAGCAAGAAAGCGCGTCACAGCCAGACACACGGCATCAGAGATATACAGCAAGAAAGAGCGTCACAGCCAGACACACAGCATCAGAGATATACAGCAAGACTGCGTCACAGCCAGACACACAGCATCAGAGATATACAGCAAGAAAGGGCGTTACAGCCAGACACACGGCATCAGAGATATACAGCAAGAAAGAGCGTTACAGCCAGACACACAGCATCAGAGATATACAGCAAGAAAGAGCGTCACAGCCAGACACACAGCATCAGAGATATACAGCAAGACTGCGTCACAGCCAGACACACGGCATCAGAGATATACAGCAAGAAAGAGCGTCACAGCCAGACACACAGCATCAGAGATATACAGCAAGACTGCGTCACAGCCAGACACACAGCATCAGAGATATACAGCAAGAAAGCGCGTCACAGCCAGACACACGGCATCAGAGATATACAGCAAGGCAGCGTCACAGCCAGACACACGGCATCAGAGATATACAGCAAGAAAGAGCGTTACAGCCAGACACACAGCATCAGAGATATACAGCAAGAAAGAGCGTTACAGCCAGACACACAGCATCAGAGATATACAGCAAGAAAGAGCGTTACAGCCAGACACACAGCATCAGAGATATACAGCAAGAAAGAGCGTTACAGCCAGACACACAGCATCAGAGATATACAGCAAGAAAGAGCGTTACAGCCAGACACACAGCATCAGAGATATACAGCAAGAAAGCGCGTCACAGCCAGACACACAGCATCAGAGATATACAGCAAGAAAGAGCGTTACAGCCAGACACACAGCATCAGAGATATACAGCAAGAAAGAGCGTTACAGCCAGACACACAGCATCAGAGATATACAGCAAGAAAGAGCGTTACAGCCAGACAAACAGCATCAGAGATATACAGCAAGAAAGAGCGTTACAGCCAGACACACAGCATCAGAGATATACAGCAAGAAAGCGCGTCACAGCCAGACACAGCATCAGAGACATACAGCAAGAAAGAGCGTTACAGCCAGACACACAGCATCAGAGATATACAGCAAGACTGCGTCACAGCCAGACACACAGCATCAGAGATATACAGCAAGAAAGAGCGTTACAGCCAGACACACAGCATCAGAGATATACAGCAAGACTGCGTCACAGCCAGACACACGGCATCAGAGATATACAGCAAGAAAGAGCGTCACAGCCAGACACACAGCATCAGAGATATACAGCAAGAAAGAGCGTCACAGCCAGACACACAGCATCAGAGATATACAGCAAGGCAGCGTCACAGCCAGACACACAGCATCAGAGATATACAGCAAGAAAGAGCGTTACAGCCAGACACACAGCATCAGAGATATACAGCAAGAAAGAGCGTTACAGCCAGACACACAGCATCAGAGATATACAGCAAGAAAGAGCGTTACAGCCAGACACACGGCAGAGATATACAGCAAGAAAGGGCGTTACAGCCAGACACACAGCATCAGAGATATACAGCAAGAAAGAGCGTCACAGCCAGACACACGGCATCAGAGATATACAGCAAGAAAGAGCGTTACAGCCAGACACACAGCATCAGAGATATACAGCAAGAAAGAGCGTCACAGCCAGACACACGGCATCAGAGATATACAGCAAGAAAGAGCGTTACAGCCAGACACACAGCATCAGAGATATACAGCAAGGCAGCGTCACAGCCAGACACACAGCATCAGAGATATACAGCAAGAAAGAGCGTCACAGCCAGACACACGGCATCAGAGATATACAGCAAGACTGCGTCACAGCCAGACACACGGCATCAGAGATATACAGCAAGACTGCGTCACAGCCAGACACACGGCATCAGAGATATACAGCAAGAAAGAGCGTTACAGCCAGACACACAGCATCAGAGATATACAGCAAGAAAACGCGTTACAGCCAGACACACAGCATCAGAGATATACAGCAAGAAAGGGCGTTACAGCCAGACACACGGCATCAGAGATATACAGCAAGAAAGAGCGTTACAGCCAGACACACAGCATCAGAGATATACAGCAAGAAAGAGCGTCACAGCCAGACACACAGCATCAGAGATATACAGCAAGACTGCGTCACAGCCAGACACACAGCATCAGAGATATACAGCAAGAAAGATCGTTACAGCCAGACACACAGCATCAGAGATATACAGCAAGAAAGAGCGTCACAGCCAGACACACAGCATCAGAGATATACAGCAAGAAAGCGCGTCACAGCCAGACACACAGCATCAGAGATATACAGCAAGAAAGAGCGTTACAGCCAGACACACAGCATCAGAGATATACAGCAAGAAAGAGCGTCACAGCCAGACACACAGCATCAGAGATATACAGCAAGGCAGCGTCACAGCCAGACACACAGCATCAGAGATATACAGCAAGAAAGATCGTTACAGCCAGACACACAGCATCAGAGATATACAGCAAGAAAGAGCGTCACAGCCAGACACACGGCATCAGAGATATACAGCAAGAAAGCGCGTCACAGCCAGACACACAGCATCAGAGATATACAGCAAGAAAGAGCGTTACAGCCAGACACAGCATCAGAGATATACAGCAAGAAAGAGCGTTACAGCCAGACACACAGCATCAGAGATATACAGCAAGAAAGAGCGTTACAGCCAGACACAGCATCAGAGATATACAGCAAGACTGCGTCACAGCCAGACACACAGCGTGAGAGATATACAGCAAGAAAGAGCGTTACAGCCAGACACACAGCATCAGAGATATACAGCAAGAAAGAGCGTTACAGCCAGACACACAGCATCAGAGATATACAGCAAGAAAGAGCGTTACAGCCAGACACACAGCGTGAGAGATATACAGCAAGAAAGAGCGTTACAGCCAGACACACAGCATCAGAGATATACAGCAAGAAAGAGCGTCACAGCCAGACACACAGCATCAGAGATATACAGCAAGAAAGAGCGTTACAGCCAGACACACAGCATCAGAGATATACAGCAAGACTGCGTCACAGCCAGACACAGAAACAGAGATATACAGCAAGAAAGAGCGTCACAGCCAGACACACAGCATCAGAGATATACAGCAAGAAAGCGCGTTACAGCCAGACACACAGCATCAGAGATATACAGCAAGAAAGAGCGTTACAGCCAGACACACAGCATCAGAGATATACAGCAAGAAAGAGCGTTACAGCCAGACACACAGCATCAGAGATATACAGCAAGAAAGAGCGTTACAGCCAGACACACAGCATCAGAGATATACAGCAAGAAAGGGCGTTACAGCCAGACACACAGCATCAGAGATATACAGCAAGAAAGCGCGTCACAGCCAGACACACAGCATCAGAGATATACAGCAAGAAAGAGCGTTACAGCCAGACACACAGCATCAGAGATATACAGCAAGAAAGAGCGTCACAGCCAGACACACAGCATCAGAGATATACAGCAAGAAAGAGCGTCACAGCCAGACACACAGCATCAGAGATATACAGCAAGAAAGAGCGTCACAGCCAGACACACAGCATCAGAGATATACAGCAAGAAAGAGCGTTACAGCCAGACACACAGCATCAGAGATATACAGCAAGAAAGCGCGTCACAGCCAGACACACAGCATCAGAGATATACAGCAAGAAAGAGCGTTACAGCCAGACACACAGCATCAGAGATATACAGCAAGAAAGAGCGTCACAGCCAGACACACAGCATCAGAGATATACAGCAAGAAAGCGCGTTACAGCCAGACACACAGCATCAGAGATATACAGCAAGAAAGAGCGTCACAGCCAGACACACAGCATCAGAGATATACAGCAAGAAAGAGCGTTACAGCCAGACACACAGCATCAGAGATATACAGCAAGAAAGAGCGTCACAGCCAGACACACAGCATCAGAGATATAAAGCAAGAAAGAGCGTCACAGCCAGACACACAGCATCAGAGATATACAGCAAGAAAGAGCGTTACAGCCAGACACACAGCATCAGAGATATACAGCAAGAAAGAGCGTTACAGCCAGACACACAGCATCAGAGATATACAGCAAGAAAGAGCGTTACAGCCAGACACACAGCATCAGAGATATACAGCAAGAAAGCGCGTCACAGCCAGACACACAGCATCAGAGATATACAGCAAGAAAGAGCGTTACAGCCAGACACACAGCATCAGAGATATACAGCAAGAAAGAGCGTTACAGCCAGACACACAGCATCAGAGATATACAGCAAGAAAGAGCGTCACAGCCAGACACACAGCATCAGAGATATACAGCAAGACTGTGTCACAGCCAGACACACAGCATCAGAGATATACAGCAAGAAAGAGCGTCACAGCCAGACACACAGCATCAGAGATATACAGCAAGAAAGAGCGTTACAGCCAGACACACAGCATCAGAGATATACAGCAAGAAAGAGCGTCACAGCCAGACACACGGCATCAGAGATATACAGCAAGAAAGAGCGTTACAGCCAGACACACAGTATCAGAGATATACAGCAAGACTGCGTCACAGCCAGACACACAGCATCAGAGATATACAGCAAGAAAGAGCGTTACAGCCAGACACACAGCATCAGAGATATACAGCAAGAAAGAGCGTCACAGCCAGACACACAGCATCAGAGATATACAGCAAGAAAGAGCGTCACAGCCAGACACACAGCATCAGAGATATACAGCAAGAAAGAGCGTTACAGCCAGACACACAGCATCAGAGATATACAGCAAGAAAGAGCGTTACAGCCAGACACACAGCATCAGAGATATACAGCAAGAAAGCGCGTCACAGCCAGACACACGGCATCAGAGATATACAGCAAGAAAGAGCGTTACAGCCAGACACACAGCATCAGAGATATACAGCAAGAAAGCGCGTCACAGCCAGACACACGGCATCAGAGATATACAGCAAGAAAGAGCGTCACAGCCAGACACACAGCATCAGAGATATACAGCAAGAAAGAGCGTCACAGCCAGACACACAGCATCAGAGATATACAGCAAGAAAGAGCGTTACAGCCAGACACACAGCATCAGAGATATACAGCAAGAAAGCGCGTCACAGCCAGACACACGGCATCAGAGATATACAGCAAGAAAGAGCGTTACAGCCAGACACACAGCATCAGAGATATACAGCAAGAAAGAGCGTTACAGCCAGACACACAGCATCAGAGATATACAGCAAGAAAGAGCGTCACAGCCAGACACACAGCATCAGAGATATACAGCAAGAAAGAGCGTCACAGCCAGACACACAGCATCAGAGATATACAGCAAGGCAGCGTCACAGCCAGACACACAGCATCAGAGATATACAGCAAGAAAGAGCGTCACAGCCAGACACACAGCATCAGAGATATACAGCAAGGCAGCGTCACAGCCAGACACACGGCATCAGAGATATACAGCAAGAAAGCGCGTCACAGCCAGACACACAGCATCAGAGATATACAGCAAGAAAGAGCGTTACAGCCAGACACACAGCATCAGAGATATACAGCAAGAAAGAGCGTTACAGCCAGACACAGCATCAGAGATATACAGCAAGACTGCGTCACAGCCAGACACACAGCGTGAGAGATATACAGCAAGAAAGAGCGTTACAGCCAGACACACAGCATCAGAGATATACAGCAAGAAAGCGCGTCACAGCCAGACACACAGCATCAGAGATATACAGCAAGAAAGAGCGTTACAGCCAGACACACAGCATCAGAGATATACAGCAAGACTGCGTCACAGCCAGACACACGGCAGAGATATACAGCAAGAAAGAGCGTTACAGCCAGACACACAGCATCAGAGATATACAGCAAGAAAGAGCGTTACAGCCAGACACACAGCATCAGAGATATACAGCAAGAAAGAGCGTTACAGCCAGACACACAGCATCAGAGATATACAGCAAGAAAGAGCGTCACAGCCAGACACACAGCATCAGAGATATACAGCAAGAAAGAGCGTCACAGCCAGACACACAGCATCAGAGATATACAGCAAGAAAGAGCGTTACAGCCAGACACACAGCATCAGAGATATACAGCAAGAAAGAGCGTTACAGCCAGACACACAGCATCAGAGATATACAGCAAGAAAGCGCGTCACAGCCAGACACACGGCATCAGAGATATACAGCAAGAAAGAGCGTTACAGCCAGACACACAGCATCAGAGATATACAGCAAGAAAGCGCGTCACAGCCAGACACACGGCATCAGAGATATACAGCAAGAAAGAGCGTCACAGCCAGACACACAGCATCAGAGATATACAGCAAGAAAGCGCGTTACAGCCAGACACACAGCATCAGAGATATACAGCAAGAAAGAGCGTTACAGCCAGACACACAGCATCAGAGATATACAGCAAGAAAGCGCGTCACAGCCAGACACACGGCATCAGAGATATACAGCAAGAAAGAGCGTTACAGCCAGACACACAGCATCAGAGATATACAGCAAGAAAGCGCGTCACAGCCAGACACACGGCATCAGAGATATACAGCAAGAAAGAGCGTCACAGCCAGACACACAGCATCAGAGATATACAGCAAGAAAGAGCGTCACAGCCAGACACACAGCATCAGAGATATACAGCAAGAAAGAGCGTTACAGCCAGACACACAGCATCAGAGATATACAGCAAGAAAGCGCGTCACAGCCAGACACACGGCATCAGAGATATACAGCAAGAAAGAGCGTTACAGCCAGACACACAGCATCAGAGATATACAGCAAGAAAGAGCGTTACAGCCAGACACACAGCATCAGAGATATACAGCAAGAAAGAGCGTCACAGCCAGACACACAGCATCAGAGATATACAGCAAGAAAGAGCGTCACAGCCAGACACACAGCATCAGAGATATACAGCAAGGCAGCGTCACAGCCAGACACACAGCATCAGAGATATACAGCAAGAAAGAGCGTCACAGCCAGACACACAGCATCAGAGATATACAGCAAGGCAGCGTCACAGCCAGACACACGGCATCAGAGATATACAGCAAGAAAGCGCGTCACAGCCAGACACACAGCATCAGAGATATACAGCAAGAAAGAGCGTTACAGCCAGACACACAGCATCAGAGATATACAGCAAGAAAGAGCGTTACAGCCAGACACAGCATCAGAGATATACAGCAAGACTGCGTCACAGCCAGACACACAGCGTGAGAGATATACAGCAAGAAAGAGCGTTACAGCCAGACACACAGCATCAGAGATATACAGCAAGAAAGCGCGTCACAGCCAGACACACAGCATCAGAGATATACAGCAAGAAAGAGCGTTACAGCCAGACACACAGCATCAGAGATATACAGCAAGACTGCGTCACAGCCAGACACACGGCAGAGATATACAGCAAGAAAGAGCGTTACAGCCAGACACACAGCATCAGAGATATACAGCAAGAAAGAGCGTTACAGCCAGACACACAGCATCAGAGATATACAGCAAGAAAGAGCGTTACAGCCAGACACACAGCATCAGAGATATACAGCAAGAAAGAGCGTCACAGCCAGACACACAGCATCAGAGATATACAGCAAGAAAGAGCGTCACAGCCAGACACACAGCATCAGAGATATACAGCAAGAAAGAGCGTTACAGCCAGACACACAGCATCAGAGATATACAGCAAGAAAGAGCGTTACAGCCAGACACACAGCATCAGAGATATACAGCAAGAAAGCGCGTCACAGCCAGACACACGGCATCAGAGATATACAGCAAGAAAGAGCGTTACAGCCAGACACACAGCATCAGAGATATACAGCAAGAAAGCGCGTCACAGCCAGACACACGGCATCAGAGATATACAGCAAGAAAGAGCGTCACAGCCAGACACACAGCATCAGAGATATACAGCAAGAAAGAGCGTCACAGCCAGACACACAGCATCAGAGATATACAGCAAGAAAGAGCGTTACAGCCAGACACACAGCATCAGAGATATACAGCAAGAAAGCGCGTCACAGCCAGACACACGGCATCAGAGATATACAGCAAGAAAGAGCGTTACAGCCAGACACACAGCATCAGAGATATACAGCAAGAAAGAGCGTTACAGCCAGACACACAGCATCAGAGATATACAGCAAGAAAGAGCGTCACAGCCAGACACACAGCATCAGAGATATACAGCAAGAAAGAGCGTCACAGCCAGACACACAGCATCAGAGATATACAGCAAGGCAGCGTCACAGCCAGACACACAGCATCAGAGATATACAGCAAGAAAG
This sequence comes from Ascaphus truei, assembly GCF_040206685.1. Taxonomy (NCBI): domain Eukaryota; kingdom Metazoa; phylum Chordata; class Amphibia; order Anura; family Ascaphidae; genus Ascaphus; species Ascaphus truei. Next base: position 22,198,755 of record NC_134494.1, on the reverse strand, counting down.
AGCGTCACAGCCAGACACACAGCATCAGAGATATACAGCAAGGCAGCGTCACAGCCAGACACACGGCATCAGAGATATACAGCAAGAAAGCGCGTCACAGCCAGACACACAGCATCAGAGATATACAGCAAGAAAGAGCGTTACAGCCAGACACACAGCATCAGAGATATACAGCAAGAAAGAGCGTTACAGCCAGACACACAGCATCAGAGATATACAGCAAGAAAGAGCGTTACAGCCAGACACACAGCATCAGAGATATACAGCAAGAAAGAGCGTCACAGCCAGACACACAGCATCAGAGATATACAGCAAGAAAGAGCGTCACAGCCAGACACAGCATCAGAGATATACAGCAAGAAAGAGCGTTACAGCCAGACACACAGCATCAGAGATATACAGCAAGAAAGAGCGTTACAGCCAGACACACAACATCAGAGATATACAGCAAGAAAGAGCGTTACAGCCAGACACACAACATCAGAGATATACAGCAAGAAAGAGCGTCACAGCCAGACACACAGCATCAGAGATATACAGCAAGAAAGAGCGTCACAGCCAGACACACGGTATCAGAGATATACAGCAAGAAAGAGCGTCACAGCCAGACACACAGCATCAGAGATATACAGCAAGAAAGAGCGTTACAGCCAGACACACAGCATCAGAGATATACAGCAAGAAAGAGCGTCACAGCCAGACACACAGCATCAGAGATATACAGCAAGAAAGAGCGTCACAGCCAGACACACAGCATCAGAGATATACAGCAAGAAAGAGCGTCACAGCCAGACACACGGCATCAGAGATATACAGCAAGACTGCGTCACAGCCAGACACACGGCATCAGAGATATACAGCAAGAAAGCGCGTTACAGCCAGACACACAGCATCAGAGATATACAGCAAGAAAGAGCGTCACAGCCAGACACACAGCATCAGAGATATACAGCAAGAAAGAGCGTTACAGCCAGACACACAGCATCAGAGATATACAGCAAGAAAGAGCGTTACAGCCAGACACACAGCATCAGAGATATACAGCAAGAAAGAGCGTTACAGCCAGACACACAGCATCAGAGATATACAGCAAGAAAGAGCGTCACAGCCAGACACACAGCATCAGAGATATACAGCAAGAAAGCGCGTTACAGCCAGACACACGGCATCAGAGATATACAGCAAGAAAGAGCGTTACAGCCAGACACACAGCATCAGAGATATACAGCAAGAAAGAGCGTTACAGCCAGACACACAGCATCAGAGATATACAGCAAGAAAGAGCGTTACAGCCAGACACACAGCATCAGAGATATACAGCAAGAAAGAGCGTCACAGCCAGACACACAGCATCAGAGATATACAGCAAGAAAGAGCGTTACAGCCAGACACACAGCATCAGAGATATACAGCAAGAAAGAGCGTTACAGCCAGACACACGGTATCAGAGATATACAGCAAGAAAGAGCGTTACAGCCAGACACACAGCATCAGAGATATACAGCAAGAAAGAGCGTTACAGCCAGACACACAGCATCAGAGATATACAGCAAGAAAGAGCGTTACAGCCAGACACACAGCATCAGAGATATACAGCAAGAAAGAGCGTCACAGCCAGACACACGGCATCAGAGATATACAGCAAGACTGCGTCACAGCCAGACACACAGCATCAGAGATATACAGCAAGAAAGAGCGTCACAGCCAGACACACAGCATCAGAGATATACAGCAAGAAAGAGCGTTACAGCCAGACACACAGCATCAGAGATATACAGCAAGAAAGAGCGTTACAGCCAGACACACAGCATCAGAGATATACAGCAAGAAAGAGCGTTACAGCCAGACACACAGCATCAGAGATATACAGCAAGAAAGAGCGTCACAGCCAGACACACAGCATCAGAGATATACAGCAAGAAAGAGCGTTACAGCCAGACACACAGCATCAGAGATATACAGCAAGAAAGAGCGTTACAGCCAGACACACAGCATCAGAGATATACAGCAAGAAAGAGCGTTACAGCCAGACACACAGCATCAGAGATATACAGCAAGAAAGAGCGTCACAGCCAGACACACAGCATCAGAGATATACAGCAAGAAAGAGCGTTACAGCCAGACACACAGCATCAGAGATATACAGCAAGAAAGAGCGTCACAGCCAGACACACAGCATCAGAGATATACAGCAAGAAAGCGCGTCACAGCCAGACACACAGCATCAGAGATATACAGCAAGAAAGAGCGTTACAGCCAGACACACAGCATCAGAGATATACAGCAAGAAAGAGCGTTACAGCCAGACACACAGCATCAGAGATATACAGCAAGAAAGAGCGTCACAGCCAGACACACGGTATCAGAGATATACAGCAAGAAAGAGCGTTACAGCCAGACACACAGCATCAGAGATATACAGCAAGAAAGAGCGTCACAGCCAGACACACAGTATCAGAGATATACAGCAAGAAAGAGCGTTACAGCCAGACACACAGCATCAGAGATATACAGCAAGAAAGAGCGTCACAGCCAGACACACGGCATCAGAGATATACAGCAAGAAAGAGCGTCACAGCCAGACACACGGCATCAGAGATATACAGCAAGAAAGAGCGTTACAGCCAGACACACAGCATCAGAGATATACAGCAAGACTGCGTCACAGCCAGACACACAGCATCAGAGATATACAGCAAGAAAGAGCGTTACAGCCAGACACACAGCATCAGAGATATACAGCAAGACTGCGTCACAGCCAGACACACAGCATCAGAGATATACAGCAAGAAAGAGCGTCACAGCCAGACACACAGCATCAGAGATATACAGCAAGAAAGAGCGTCACAGCCAGACACACAGCATCAGAGATATACAGCAAGAAAGAGCGTCACAGCCAGACACACAGCATCAGAGATATACAGCAAGAAAGAGCGTCACAGCCAGACACACAGCATCAGAGATATACAGCAAGAAAGAGCGTCACAGCCAGACACACGGCATCAGAGATATACAGCAAGAAAGAGCGTTACAGCCAGACACACAGCATCAGAGATATACAGCAAGACTGCGTCACAGCCAGACACACAGCATCAGAGATATACAGCAAGAAAGAGCGTTACAGCCAGACACACAGCATCAGAGATATACAGCAAGATAGAGCGTTACAGCCAGACACACAGCATCAGAGATATACAGCAAGAAAGAGCGTTACAGCCAGACACACAGCATCAGAGATATACAGCAAGACTGCGTCACAGCCAGACACACGGCAGAGATATACAGCAAGAAAGAGCGTTACAGCCAGACACACAGCATCAGAGATATACAGCAAGACTGCGTCACAGCCAGACACACAGCATCAGAGATATACAGCAAGAAAGAGCGTCACAGCCAGACACACGGCATCAGAGATATACAGCAAGATAGAGCGTTACAGCCAGACACACAGCATCAGAGATATACAGCAAGAAAGAGCGTTACAGCCAGACACACAGCATCAGAGATATACAGCAAGATAGAGCGTTACAGCCAGACACACAGCATCAGAGATATACAGCAAGAAAGAGCGTTACAGCCAGACACTCAGCATCAGAGATATACAGCAAGAAAGAGCGTCACAGCCAGACACACGGCATCACAGATATACAGTAAGAAAGAGCGTCACAGCCAGACACACGGCATCAGAGATATACAGCAAGAAAGAGCGTCACAGCCAGACACACAGCATCAGAGATATACAGCAAGAAAGAGCGTTACAGCCAGACACACAGCATCAGAGATATACAGCAAGAAAGAGCGTTACAGCCAGACACACAGCATCAGAGATATACAGCAAGAAAGAGCGTTACAGCCAGACACACAGCATCAGAGATATACAGCAAGAAAGAGCGTTACAGCCAGACACACAGCATCAGAGATATACAGCAAGAAAGAGCGTTACAGCCAGACACACAGCATCAGAGATATACAGCAAGAAAGAGCGTCACAGCCAGACACACAGCATCAGAGATATACAGCAAGAAAGAGCGTTACAGCCAGACACACAGCATCAGAGATATACAGCAAGAAAGAGCGTTACAGCCAGACACACAGCATCAGAGATATACAGCAAGAAAGATCGTTACAGCCAGACACACAGCATCAGAGATATACAGCAAGAAAGAGCGTTACAGCCAGACACACAGCATCAGAGATATACAGCAAGAAAGAGCGTTACAGCCAGACACACAGCATCAGAGATATACAGCAAGAAAGAGCGTTACAGCCAGACACACAGCATCAGAGATATACAGCAAGAAAGAGCGTTACAGCCAGACACACAGCATCAGAGATATACAGCAAGAAAGCGCGTTACAGCCAGACACACAGCATCAGAGATATACAGCAAGATAGAGCGTTACAGCCAGACACACAGCATGAGAGATATACAGCAAGAAAGAGCGTTACAGCCAGACACACAGCATCAGAGATATACAGCAAGAAAGAGCGTCACAGCCAGACACACGGCATCAGAGATATACAGCAAGAAAGAGCGTTACAGCCAGACACACAGCATCAGAGATATACAGCAAGAAAGAGCGTTACAGCCAGACACACAGCATCAGAGATATACAGCAAGAAAGAGCGTTACAGCCAGACACACAGCATCAGAGATATACAGCAAGACTGCGTCACAGCCAGACACACAGCATCAGAGATATACAGCAAGAAAGAGCGTTACAGCCAGACACACAGCATCAGAGATATACAGCAAGAAAGAGCGTCACAGCCAGACACACGGCATCAGAGATATACAGCAAGAAAGAGCGTTACAGCCAGACACACAGCATCAGAGATATACAGCAAGAAAGAGCGTTACAGCCAGACACAGCATCAGAGATATACAGCAAGACTGCGTCACAGCCAGACACACAGCGTGAGAGATATACAGCAAGAAAGAGCGTTACAGCCAGACACACAGCATCAGAGATATACAGCAAGAAAGCGCGTCACAGCCAGACACACAGCATCAGAGATATACAGCAAGAAAGAGCGTTACAGCCAGACACACAGCATCAGAGATATACAGCAAGACTGCGTCACAGCCAGACACACGGCAGAGATATACAGCAAGAAAGAGCGTTACAGCCAGACACACAGCATCAGAGATATACAGCAAGAAAGAGCGTTACAGCCAGACACACAGCATCAGAGATATACAGCAAGAAAGAGCGTTACAGCCAGACACACAGCATCAGAGATATACAGCAAGACTGCGTCACAGCCAGACACACAGCATCAGAGATATACAGCAAGAAAGAGCGTTACAGCCAGACACACAGCATCAGAGATATACAGCAAGAAAGAGCGTCACAGCCAGACACACGGCATCAGAGATATACAGCAAGAAAGAGCGTTACAGCCAGACACACAGCATCAGAGATATACAGCAAGAAAGAGCGTTACAGCCAGACACAGCATCAGAGATATACAGCAAGACTGCGTCACAGCCAGACACACAGCGTGAGAGATATACAGCAAGAAAGAGCGTTACAGCCAGACACACAGCATCAGAGATATACAGCAAGACTGCGTCACAGCCAGACACACGGCAGAGATATACAGCAAGAAAGAGCGTTACAGCCAGACACACAGCATCAGAGATATACAGCAAGAAAGAGCGTTACAGCCAGACACACAGCATCAGAGATATACAGCAAGAAAGAGCGTTACAGCCAGACACACAGCATCAGAGCTATACAGCAAGAAAGAGCGTCACAGCCAGACACACAGCATCAGAGATATACAGCAAGACTGCGTCACAGCCAGACACACGGCAGAGATATACAGCAAGAAAGAGCGTTACAGCCAGACACACAGCATCAGAGATATACAGCAAGAAAGATCGTTACAGCCAGACACACAGCATCAGAGATATACAGCAAGAAAGAGCGTTACAGCCAGACACACAGCATCAGAGATATACAGCAAGAAAGAGCGTTACAGCCAGACACACAGCATCAGAGATATACAGCAAGAAAGAGCGTTACAGCCAGACACACAGCATCAGAGATATACAGCAAGAAAGAGCGTTACAGCCAGACACACAGCATCAGAGATATACAGCAAGACTGCGTCACAGCCAGACACACGGCAGAGATATACAGCAAGAAAGAGCGTTACAGCCAGACACACAGCATCAGAGATATACAGCAAGAAAGAGCGTTACAGCCAGACACACAGCATCAGAGATATACAGCAAGAAAGAGCGTTACAGCCAGACACACAGCATCAGAGATATACAGCAAGAAAGAGCGTTACAGCCAGACACACAGCATCAGAGATATACAGCAAGAAAGAGCGTTACAGCCAGACACACAGCATCAGAGATATACAGCAAGAAAGAGCGTCACAGCCAGACACACAGCATCAGAGATATACAGCAAGAAAGAGCGTTACAGCCAGACACACAGCATCAGAGATATACAGCAAGAAAGAGCGTTACAGCCAGACACACAGCATCAGAGATATACAGCAAGAAAGATCGTTACAGCCAGACACACAGCATCAGAGATATACAGCAAGAAAGAGCGTTACAGCCAGACACACAGCATCAGAGATATACAGCAAGAAAGAGCGTTACAGCCAGACACACAGCATCAGAGATATACAGCAAGAAAGAGCGTTACAGCCAGACACACAGCATCAGAGATATACAGCAAGAAAGAGCGTTACAGCCAGACACACAGCATCAGAGATATACAGCAAGAAAGAGCGTTACAGCCAGACACACAGCATCAGAGCTATACAGCAAGAAAGAGCGTCACAGCCAGACACACAGCATCAGAGATATACAGCAAGACTGCGTCACAGCCAGACACACGGCAGAGATATACAGCAAGAAAGAGCGTTACAGCCAGACACACAGCATCAGAGATATACAGCAAGAAAGAGCGTTACAGCCAGACACACAGCATCAGAGATATACAGCAAGAAAGAGCGTCACAGCCAGACACACAGCATCAGAGATATACAGCAAGGCAGCGTCACAGCCAGACACACAGCATCAGAGATATACAGCAAGAAAGAGCGTTACAGCCAGACACACAGCATCAGAGATATACAGCAAGAAAGAGCGTTACAGCCAGACACACAGCGTGAGAGATATACAGCAAGAAAGAGCGTTACAGCCAGACACACAGCATCAGAGATATACAGCAAGACTGCGTCACAGCCAGACACACAGCGTGAGAGATATACAGCAAGAAAGAGCGTTACAGCCAGACACACAGCATCAGAGATATACAGCAAGACTGCGTCACAGCCAGACACACGGCAGAGATATACAGCAAGAAAGAGCGTTACAGCCAGACACACAGCATCAGAGATATACAGCAAGAAAGAGCGTTACAGCCAGACACACAGCATCAGAGATATACAGCAAGAAAGAGCGTTACAGCCAGACACACAGCATCAGAGATATACAGCAAGAAAGAGCGTTACAGCCAGACACACAGCATCAGAGATATACAGCAAGAAAGAGCGTTACAGCCAGACACACAGCATCAGAGATATACAGCAAGAAAGAGCGTCACAGCCAGACACACAGCATCAGAGATATACAGCAAGAAAGAGCGTTACAGCCAGACACACAGCATCAGAGATATACAGCAAGAAAGAGCGTTACAGCCAGACACACAGCATCAGAGATATACAGCAAGAAAGATCGTTACAGCCAGACACACAGCATCAGAGATATACAGCAAGAAAGAGCGTTACAGCCAGACACACAGCATCAGAGATATACAGCAAGAAAGAGCGTTACAGCCAGACACACAGCATCAGAGATATACAGCAAGAAAGAGCGTTACAGCCAGACACACAGCATCAGAGATATACAGCAAGAAAGAGCGTTACAGCCAGACACACAGCATCAGAGATATACAGCAAGAAAGAGCGTTACAGCCAGACACACAGCATCAGAGCTATACAGCAAGAAAGAGCGTCACAGCCAGACACACAGCATCAGAGATATACAGCAAGACTGCGTCACAGCCAGACACACGGCAGAGATATACAGCAAGAAAGAGCGTTACAGCCAGACACACAGCATCAGAGATATACAGCAAGAAAGAGCGTTACAGCCAGACACACAGCATCAGAGATATACAGCAAGAAAGAGCGTCACAGCCAGACACACAGCATCAGAGATATACAGCAAGGCAGCGTCACAGCCAGACACACAGCATCAGAGATATACAGCAAGAAAGAGCGTTACAGCCAGACACACAGCATCAGAGATATACAGCAAGAAAGAGCGTTACAGCCAGACACACAGCGTGAGAGATATACAGCAAGAAAGAGCGTTACAGCCAGACACACAGCATCAGAGATATACAGCAAGACTGCGTCACAGCCAGACACACAGCATCAGAGATATACAGCAAGAAAGAGCGTTACAGCCAGACACACAGCATCAGAGATATACAGCAAGAAAGAGCGTTACAGCCAGACACAGCATCAGAGATATACAGCAAGAAAGAGCGTTACAGCCAGACACACAGCATCAGAGATATACAGCAAGAAAGAGCGTTACAGCCAGACACACAGCATCAGAGATATACAGCAAGAAAGAGCGTTACAGCCAGACACACAGCATCAGAGATATACAGCAAGAAAGAGCGTCACAGCCAGACACACGGCATCAGAGATATACAGCAAGAAAGAGCGTTACAGCCAGACACACAGCATCAGAGATATACAGCAAGAAAGAGCGTTACAGCCAGACACACAGCATCAGAGATATACAGCAAGACTGCGTCACAGCCAGACACACAGCATCAGAGATATACAGCAAGAAAGAGCGTTACAGCCAGACACACAGCATCAGAGATATACAGCAAGAAAGAGCGTCACAGCCAGACACACAGCATCAGAGATATACAGCAAGAAAGAGCGTTACAGCCAGACACACAGCATCAGAGATATACAGCAAGAAAGGGCGTTACAGCCAGACACAGCATCAGAGATATACAGCAAGAAAGAGCGTTACAGCCAGACACACAGCATCAGAGATATACAGCAAGAAAGAGCGTCACAGCCAGACACACAGCATCAGAGATATACAGCAAGAAAGCGCGTCACAGCCAGACACACGGCATCAGAGATATACAGCAAGAAAGAGCGTCACAGCCAGACACAGCATCAGAGATATACAGCAAGACTGCGTCACAGCCAGACACACGGCATCAGAGATATACAGCAAGAAAGAGCGTTACAGCCAGACACACAGCATCAGAGATATACAGCAAGACTGCGTCACAGCCAGACACACGGCAGAGATATACAGCAAGAAAGAGCGTTACAGCCAGACACACAGCATCAGAGATATACAGCAAGAAAGCGCGTTACAGCCAGACACACGGCATCAGAGATATACAGCAAGAAAGAGCGTCACAGCCAGACACACAGCATCAGAGATATACAGCAAGAAAGAGCGTCACAGCCAGACACACAGCATCAGAGATATACAGCAAGAAAGAGCGTTACAGCCAGACACACAGCATCAGAGATATACAGCAAGAAAGATCGTTACAGCCAGACACAGCATCAGAGATATACAGCAAGAAAGAGCGTTACAGCCAGACACACAGCATCAGAGATATACAGCAAGAAAGAGCGTTACAGCCAGACACACAGCATCAGAGATATACAGCAAGAAAGAGCGTCACAGCCAGACACACAGCATCAGAGATATACAGCAAGAAAGCGCGTCACAGCCAGACACACGGCATCAGAGATATACAGCAAGAAAGAGCGTTACAGCCAGACACACGGCATCAGAGATATACAGCAAGACTGCGTCACAGCCAGACACACGGCAGAGATATACAGCAAGAAAGAGCGTTACAGCCAGACACACAGCATCAGAGATATACAGCAAGAAAGAGCGTTACAGCCAGACACACGGCATCAGAGATATACAGCAAGACTGCGTCACAGCCAGACACACAGCATCAGAGATATACAGCAAGAAAGAGCGTTACAGCCAGACACACAGCATCAGAGATATACAGCAAGAAAGAGCGTCACAGCCAGACACAGCATCAGAGATATACAGCAAGAAAGAGCGTTACAGCCAGACACACAGCATCAGAGATATACAGCAAGAAAGGGCGTTACAGCCAGACACACAGCATCAGAGATATACAGCAAGAAAGAGCGTTACAGCCAGACACACGGCATCAGAGATATACAGCAAGACTGCGTCACAGCCAGACACACAGCATCAGAGATATACAGCAAGAAAGAGCGTTACAGCCAGACACACAGCATCAGAGATATACAGCAAGAAAGAGCGTTACAGCCAGACACACAGCATCAGAGATATACAGCAAGACTGCGTCACAGCCAGACACACGGCAGAGATATACAGCAAGAAAGAGCGTTACAGCCAGACACACGGCATCAGAGATATACAGCAAGAAAGAGCGTCACAGCCAGACACACGGCATCAGAGATATACAGCAAGACTGCGTCACAGCCAGACACACGGCAGAGATATACAGCAAGAAAGAGCGTTACAGCCAGACACACAGCATCAGAGATATACAGCAAGAAAGAGCGTCACAGCCAGACACACAGCATCAGAGATATACAGCAAGAAAGAGCGTCACAGCCAGACACACAGCATCAGAGATATACAGCAAGAAAGAGCGTCACAGCCAGACACACGGCATCAGAGATATACAGCAAGACTGCGTCACAGCCAGACACACGGCAGAGATATACAGCAAGAAAGAGCGTTACAGCCAGACACACAGCATCAGAGATATACAGCAAGAAAGAGCGTTACAGCCAGACACACAGCATCAGAGATATACAGCAAGAAAGAGCGTTACAGCCAGACACACGGCATCAGAGATATACAGCAAGAAAGAGCGTTACAGCCAGACACACAGCATCAGAGATATACAGCAAGAAAGAGCGTTACAGCCAGACACACAGCATCAGAGATATACAGCAAGACTGCGTCACAGCCAGACACACAGCATCAGAGATATACAGCAAGAAAGAGCGTTACAGCCAGACACACAGCATCAGAGATATACAGCAAGAAAGGGCGTTACAGCCAGACACACAGCATCAGAGATATACAGCAAGAAAGAGCGTTACAGCCAGACACACAGCATCAGAGATATACAGCAAGAAAGAGCGTTACAGCCAGACACACAGCATCAGAGATATACAGCAAGAAAGAGCGTTACAGCCAGACACACGGCATCAGAGATATACAGCAAGACTGCGTCACAGCCAGACACACAGCATCAGAGATATACAGCAAGAAAGAGCGTTACAGCCAGACACACGGCATCAGAGATATACAGCAAGACTGCGTCACAGCCAGACACACAGCATCAGAGATATACAGCAAGAAAGAGCGTTACAGCCAGACACACGGCATCAGAGATATACAGCAAGAAAGAGCGTCACAGCCAGACACACAGCATCAGAGATATACAGCAAGACTGCGTCACAGCCAGACACACGGCAGAGATATACAGCAAGAAAGAGCGTCACAGCCAGACACACAGCATCAGAGATATACAGCAAGAAAGAGCGTTACAGCCAGACACACGGCATCAGAGATATACAGCAAGAAAGAGCGTCACAGCCAGACACACAGCATCAGAGATATACAGCAAGAAAGAGCGTTACAGCCAGACACACAGCATCAGAGATATACAGCAAGAAAGAGCGTTACAGCCAGACACACAGCATCAGAGATATACAGCAAGACTGCGTCACAGCCAGACACACGGCAGAGATATACAGCAAGAAAGAGCGTTACAGCCAGACACACGGCATCAGAGATATACAGCAAGACTGCGTCACAGCCAGACACACAGCATCAGAGATATACAGCAAGAAAGAGCGTCACAGCCAGACACACGGCATCAGAGATATACAGCAAGACTGCGTCACAGCCAGACACACAGCATCAGAGATATACAGCAAGAAAGAGCGTCACAGCCAGACACACGGCATCAGAGATATACAGCAAGACTGCGTCACAGCCAGACACACGGCAGAGATATACAGCAAGAAAGAGCGTTACAGCCAGACACACAGCATCAGAGATATACAGCAAGAAAGAGCGTCACAGCCAGACACACAGCATCAGAGATATACAGCAAGACTGCGTCACAGCCAGACACACAGCATCAGAGATATACAGCAAGAAAGGGCGTTACAGCCAGACACACAGCATCAGAGATATACAGCAAGAAAGAGCGTTACAGCCAGACACACGGCATCAGAGATATACAGCAAGACTGCGTCACAGCCAGACACACAGCATCAGAGATATACAGCAAGAAAGAGCGTTACAGCCAGACACACGGCATCAGAGATATACAGCAAGAAAGAGCGTCACAGCCAGACACACAGCATCAGAGATATACAGCAAGAAAGAGCGTCACAGCCAGACACACAGCATCAGAGATATACAGCAAGAAAGAGCGTTACAGCCAGACACACAGCATCAGAGATATACAGCAAGAAAGAGCGTTACAGCCAGACACACAGCATCAGAGATATACAGCAAGAAAGAGCGTTACAGCCAGACACACGGCATCAGAGATATACAGCAAGAAAGAGCGTCACAGCCAGACACACAGCATCAGAGATATACAGCAAGAAAGAGCGTTACAGCCAGACACACAGCATCAGAGATATACAGCAAGAAAGAGCGTTACAGCCAGACACACAGCATCAGAGATATACAGCAAGACTGCGTCACAGCCAGACACACGGCAGAGATATACAGCAAGAAAGAGCGTTACAGCCAGACACACGGCATCAGAGATATACAGCAAGACTGCGTCACAGCCAGACACACAGCATCAGAGATATACAGCAAGAAAGAGCGTCACAGCCAGACACACGGCATCAGAGATATACAGCAAGACTGCGTCACAGCCAGACACACGGCAGAGATATACAGCAAGAAAGAGCGTTACAGCCAGACACACAGCATCAGAGATATACAGCAAGAAAGAGCGTTACAGCCAGACACACAGCATCAGAGATATACAGCAAGAAAGAGCGTTACAGCCAGACACACGGCATCAGAGATATACAGCAAGAAAGAGCGTTACAGCCAGACACACAGCATCAGAGATATACAGCAAGAAAGAGCGTTACAGCCAGACACACAGCATCAGAGATATACAGCAAGACTGCGTCACAGCCAGACACACAGCATCAGAGATATACAGCAAGAAAGAGCGTTACAGCCAGACACACGGCATCAGAGATATACAGCAAGACTGCGTCACAGCCAGACACACAGCATCAGAGATATACAGCAAGAAAGAGCGTTACAGCCAGACACACAGCATCAGAGATATACAGCAAGAAAGAGCGTCACAGCCAGACACAGCATCAGAGATATACAGCAAGAAAGAGCGTTACAGCCAGACACACAGCATCAGAGATATACAGCAAGAAAGAGCGTTACAGCCAGACACACGGCATCAGAGATATACAGCAAGACTGAGTCACAGCCAGACACACAGCATCAGAGATATACAGCAAGAAAGAGCGTCACAGCCAGACACACGGCATCAGAGATATACAGCAAGAAAGAGCGTTACAGCCAGACACACGGCATCAGAGATATACAGCAAGAAAGAGCGTTACAGCCAGACACACAGCATCAGAGATATACAGCAAGAAAGCGCGTCACAGCCAGACACACGGCATCAGAGATATACAGCAAGAAAGAGCGTTACAGCCAGACACACAGCATCAGAGATATACAGCAAGAAAGAGCGTCACAGCCAGACACACAGCATCAGAGATATACAGCAAGAAAGAGCGTTACAGCCAGACACACAGCATCAGAGATATACAGCAAGAAAGAGCGTTACAGCCAGACACACGGCATCAGAGATATACAGCAAGAAAGAGCGTTACAGCCAGACACACAGCATCAGAGATATACAGCAAGAAAGAGCGTTACAGCCAGACACACAGCATCAGAGATATACAGCAAGACTGCGTCACAGCCAGACACACAGCATCAGAGATATACAGCAAGAAAGAGCGTTACAGCCAGACACACAGCATCAGAGATATACAGCAAGACTGCGTCACAGCCAGACACACGGCAGAGATATACAGCAAGAAAGAGCGTTACAGCCAGACACACGGCATCAGAGATATACAGCAAGACTGCGTCACAGCCAGACACACAGCATCAGAGATATACAGCAAGAAAGAGCGTCACAGCCAGACACACGGCATCAGAGATATACAGCAAGACTGCGTCACAGCCAGACACACGGCAGAGATATACAGCAAGAAAGAGCGTTACAGCCAGACACACAGCATCAGAGATATACAGCAAGAAAGAGCGTTACAGCCAGACACACAGCATCAGATATATACAGCAAGAAAGAGCGTCACAGCCAGACACACAGCATCAGAGATATACAGCAAGAAAGAGCGTTACAGCCAGACACACAGCATCAGAGATATACAGCAAGAAAGAGCGTCACAGCCAGACACACGGCATCAGAGATATACAGCAAGAAAGAGCGTCACAGCCAGACACACGGCATCAGAGATATACAGCAAGAAAGAGCGTTACAGCCAGACACACGGCATCAGAGATATACAGCAAGAAAGAGCGTTACAGCCAGACACACAGCATCAGAGATATACAGCAAGAAAGAGCGTTACAGCCAGACACACAGCATCAGAGATATACAGCAAGAAAGCGCGTTACAGCCAGACACACAGCATCAGAGATATACAGCAAGAAAGAGCGTTACAGCCAGACACACGGCATCAGAGATATACAGCAAGAAAGAGCGTCACAGCCAGACACACGGCATCAGAGATATACAGCAAGACTGCGTCACAGCCAGACACACGGCAGAGATATACAGCAAGAAAGAGCGTTACAGCCAGACACACAGCATCAGAGATATACAGCAAGAAAGAGCGTTACAGCCAGACACACGGCATCAGAGATATACAGCAAGAAAGAGCGTCACAGCCAGACACACGGCATCAGAGATATACAGCAAGAAAGAGTGTCACAGCCAGACACACGGCATCAGAGATATACAGCAAGAAAGAGCGTTACAGCCAGACACACAGCATCAGAGATATACAGCAAGAAAGAGCGTTACAGCCAGACACACAGCATCAGAGATATACAGCAAGAAAGAGCGTTACAGCCAGACACACAGCATCAGAGATATACAGCAAGAAAGAGCGTCACAGCCAGACACACAGCATCAGAGATATACAGCAAGAAAGAGCGTTACAGCCAGACACACAGCATCAGAGATATACAGCAAGAAAGCGCGTTACAGCCAGACACACAGCATCAGAGATATACAGCAAGAAAGCGCGTTACAGCCAGACACACAGCATCAGAGATATACAGCAAGAAAGAGCGTTACAGCCAGACACACAGCATCAGAGATATACAGCAAGAAAGAGCGTCACAGCCAGACACACAGCATCAGAGATATACAGCAAGGCAGCGTCACAGCCAGACACACAGCATCAGAGATATACAGCAAGAAAGGGCGTTACAGCCAGACACACGGCATCAGAGATATACAGCAAGAAAGAGCGTTACAGCCAGACACACGGCATCAGAGATATACAGCAAGACTGCGTCACAGCCAGACACACGGCAGAGATATACAGCAAGAAAGAGCGTTACAGCCAGACACACAGCATCAGAGATATACAGCAAGAAAGAGCGTTACAGCCAGACACACGGCATCAGAGATATACAGCAAGAAAGAGCGTTACAGCCAGACACACGGCATCAGAGATATACAGCAAGAAAGAGTGTCACAGCCAGACACACGGCATCAGAGATATACAGCAAGAAAGAGCGTTACAGCCAGACACACGGCATCAGAGATATACAGCAAGAAAGAGCGTCACAGCCAGACACACGGCATCAGAGATATACAGCAAGACTGCGTCACAGCCAGACACACGGCAGAGATATACAGCAAGAAAGAGCGTTACAGCCAGACACACAGCATCAGAGATATACAGCAAGAAAGAGCGTTACAGCCAGACACACGGCATCAGAGATATACAGCAAGACTGCGTCACAGCCAGACACACAGCATCAGAGATATACAGCAAGAAAGAGCGTTACAGCCAGACACACAGCATCAGAGATATACAGCAAGAAAGAGCGTCACAGCCAGACACAGCATCAGAGATATACAGCAAGAAAGAGCGTTACAGCCAGACACACAGCATCAGAGATATACAGCAAGAAAGGGCGTTACAGCCAGACACACAGCATCAGAGATATACAGCAAGAAAGAGCGTTACAGCCAGACACACGGCATCAGAGATATACAGCAAGACTGCGTCACAGCCAGACACACAGCATCAGAGATATACAGCAAGACTGCGTCACAGCCAGACACACGGCATCAGAGATATACAGCAAGAAAGAGCGTTACAGCCAGACACACAGCATCAGAGATATACAGCAAGAAAGAGCGTTACAGCCAGACACACGGCATCAGAGATATACAGCAAGAAAGAGCGTTACAGCCAGACACACAGCATCAGAGATATACAGCAAGAAAGAGCGTTACAGCCAGACACACAGCATCAGAGATATACAGCAAGACTGCGTTACAGCCAGACACACGGCATCAGAGATATACAGCAAGAAAGAGCGTCACAGCCAGACACACAGCATCAGAGATATACAGCAAGAAAGAGCGTTACAGCCAGACACACAGCATCAGAGATATACAGCAAGAAAGAGCGTTACAGCCAGACACACAGCATCAGAGATATACAGCAAGACTGCGTCACAGCCAGACACACGGCAGAGATATACAGCAAGAAAGAGCGTTACAGCCAGACACACGGCATCAGAGATATACAGCAAGACTGCGTCACAGCCAGACACACAGCATCAGAGATATACAGCAAGAAAGAGCGTCACAGCCAGACACACAGCATCAGAGATATACAGCAAGAAAGAGCGTCACAGCCAGACACACGGCATCAGAGATATACAGCAAGACTGCGTCACAGCCAGACACACAGCATCAGAGATATACAGCAAGAAAGAGCGTTACAGCCAGACACACAGCATCAGAGATATACAGCAAGAAAGAGCGTTACAGCCAGACACACAGCATCAGAGATATACAGCAAGAAAGAGCGTTACAGCCAGACACACAGCATCAGAGATATACAGCAAGACTGCGTCACAGCCAGACACACAGCATCAGAGATATACAGCAAGAAAGAGCGTTACAGCCAGACACACGGCATCAGAGATATACAGCAAGACTGCGTCACAGCCAGACACACAGCATCAGAGATATACAGCAAGAAAGAGCGTTACAGCCAGACACACAGCATCAGAGATATACAGCAAGAAAGGGCGTTACAGCCAGACACACAGCATCAGAGATATACAGCAAGAAAGAGCGTTACAGCCAGACACACAGCATCAGAGATATACAGCAAGAAAGAGCGTTACAGCCAGACACACAGCATCAGAGATATACAGCAAGAAAGAGCGTTACAGCCAGACACACGGCATCAGAGATATACAGCAAGACTGCGTCACAGCCAGACACACAGCATCAGAGATATACAGCAAGAAAGAGCGTCACAGCCAGACACAGCATCAGAGATATACAGCAAGAAAGAGCGTTACAGCCAGACACACAGCATCAGAGATATACAGCAAGAAAGGGCGTTACAGCCAGACACACAGCATCAGAGATATACAGCAAGAAAGAGCGTTACAGCCAGACACACGGCATCAGAGATATACAGCAAGACTGCGTCACAGCCAGACACACAGCATCAGAGATATACAGCAAGAAAGAGCGTTACAGCCAGACACACGGCATCAGAGATATACAGCAAGAAAGAGCGTCACAGCCAGACACACAGCATCAGAGATATACAGCAAGAAAGAGCGTTACAGCCAGACACACGGCATCAGAGATATACAGCAAGAAAGAGCGTCACAGCCAGACACACAGCATCAGAGATATACAGCAAGAAAGAGCGTTACAGCCAGACACACAGCATCAGAGATATACAGCAAGAAAGAGCGTTACAGCCAGACACACAGCATCAGAGATATACAGCAAGACTGCGTCACAGCCAGACACACGGCAGAGATATACAGCAAGAAAGAGCGTTACAGCCAGACACACGGCATCAGAGATATACAGCAAGACTGCGTCACAGCCAGACACACAGCATCAGAGATATACAGCAAGAAAGAGCGTCACAGCCAGACACACGGCATCAGAGATATACAGCAAGACTGCGTCACAGCCAGACACACGGCAGAGATATACAGCAAGAAAGAGCGTTACAGCCAGACACACGGCATCAGAGATATACAGCAAGACTGCGTCACAGCCAGACACACAGCATCAGAGATATACAGCAAGAAAGAGCGTTACAGCCAGACACACGGCATCAGAGATATACAGCAAGACTGCGTCACAGCCAGACACACAGCATCAGAGATATACAGCAAGAAAGAGCGTTACAGCCAGACACACAGCATCAGAGATATACAGCAAGAAAGGGCGTTACAGCCAGACACACAGCATCAGAGATATACAGCAAGAAAGAGCGTTACAGCCAGACACACAGCATCAGAGATATACAGCAAGAAAGAGCGTTACAGCCAGACACACAGCATCAGAGATATACAGCAAGAAAGAGCGTTACAGCCAGACACACGGCATCAGAGATATACAGCAAGACTGCGTCACAGCCAGACACACAGCATCAGAGATATACAGCAAGAAAGAGCGTCACAGCCAGACACAGCATCAGAGATATACAGCAAGAAAGAGCGTTACAGCCAGACACACAGCATCAGAGATATACAGCAAGAAAGGGCGTTACAGCCAGACACACAGCATCAGAGATATACAGCAAGAAAGAGCGTTACAGCCAGACACACGGCATCAGAGATATACAGCAAGACTGCGTCACAGCCAGACACACAGCATCAGAGATATACAGCAAGAAAGAGCGTTACAGCCAGACACACGGCATCAGAGATATACAGCAAGAAAGAGCGTCACAGCCAGACACACAGCATCAGAGATATACAGCAAGAAAGAGCGTTACAGCCAGACACACGGCATCAGAGATATACAGCAAGAAAGAGCGTCACAGCCAGACACACAGCATCAGAGATATACAGCAAGAAAGAGCGTTACAGCCAGACACACAGCATCAGAGATATACAGCAAGAAAGAGCGTTACAGCCAGACACACAGCATCAGAGATATACAGCAAGACTGCGTCACAGCCAGACACACGGCAGAGATATACAGCAAGAAAGAGCGTTACAGCCAGACACACGGCATCAGAGATATACAGCAAGACTGCGTCACAGCCAGACACACAGCATCAGAGATATACAGCAAGAAAGAGCGTCACAGCCAGACACACGGCATCAGAGATATACAGCAAGACTGCGTCACAGCCAGACACACGGCAGAGATATACAGCAAGAAAGAGCGTTACAGCCAGACACACGGCATCAGAGATATACAGCAAGACTGCGTCACAGCCAGACACACAGCATCAGAGATATACAGCAAGAAAGAGCGTTACAGCCAGACACACAGCATCAGAGATATACAGCAAGAAAGAGCGTTACAGCCAGACACACGGCATCAGAGATATACAGCAAGAAAGAGCGTTACAGCCAGACACACAGCATCAGAGATATACAGCAAGACTGCGTCACAGCCAGACACACAGCATCAGAGATATACAGCAAGACTGCGTCACAGCCAGACACACAGCATCAGAGATATACAGCAAGAAAGAGCGTTACAGCCAGACACACAGCATCAGAGATATACAGCAAGAAAGAGCGTTACAGCCAGACACACGGCATCAGAGATATACAGCAAGAAAGAGCGTTACAGCCAGACACACAGCATCAGAGATATACAGCAAGAAAGAGCGTTACAGCCAGACACACAGCATCAGAGATATACAGCAAGACTGCGTCACAGCCAGACACACAGCATCAGAGATATACAGCAAGAAAGGGCGTTACAGCCAGACACACAGCATCAGAGATATACAGCAAGAAAGAGCGTTACAGCCAGACACACGGCATCAGAGATATACAGCAAGACTGCGTCACAGCCAGACACACAGCATCAGAGATATACAGCAAGAAAGAGCGTTACAGCCAGACACACGGCATCAGAGATATACAGCAAGAAAGAGCGTCACAGCCAGACACACAGCATCAGAGATATACAGCAAGAAAGAGCGTTACAGCCAGACACACGGCATCAGAGATATACAGCAAGAAAGAGCGTCACAGCCAGACACACAGCATCAGAGATATACAGCAAGAAAGAGCGTTACAGCCAGACACACAGCATCAGAGATATACAGCAAGAAAGAGCGTTACAGCCAGACACACAGCATCAGAGATATACAGCAAGACTGCGTCACAGCCAGACACACGGCAGAGATATACAGCAAGAAAGAGCGTTACAGCCAGACACACGGCATCAGAGATATACAGCAAGACTGCGTCACAGCCAGACACACAGCATCAGAGATATACAGCAAGAAAGAGCGTCACAGCCAGACACACGGCATCAGAGATATACAGCAAGACTGCGTCACAGCCAGACACACGGCAGAGATATACAGCAAGAAAGAGCGTTACAGCCAGACACACAGCATCAGAGATATACAGCAAGAAAGAGCGTTACAGCCAGACACACAGCATCAGAGATATACAGCAAGAAAGAGCGTCACAGCCAGACACACAGCATCAGAGATATACAGCAAGAAAGAGCGTTACAGCCAGACACACGGCATCAGAGATATACAGCAAGAAAGAGCGTCACAGCCAGACACACGGCATCAGAGATATACAGCAAGAAAGAGCGTTACAGCCAGACACACGGCATCAGAGATATACAGCAAGACTGCGTCACAGCCAGACACACAGCATCAGAGATATACAGCAAGAAAGAGCGTCACAGCCAGACACACGGCATCAGAGATATACAGCAAGACTGCGTCACAGCCAGACACACGGCAGAGATATACAGCAAGAAAGAGCGTTACAGCCAGACACACAGCATCAGAGATATACAGCAAGAAAGAGCGTTACAGCCAGACACACAGCATCAGAGATATACAGCAAGAAAGAGCGTCACAGCCAGACACACAGCATCAGAGATATACAGCAAGAAAGAGCGTTACAGCCAGACACACAGCATCAGAGATATACAGCAAGAAAGAGCGTCACAGCCAGACACACGGCATCAGAGATATACAGCAAGAAAGAGCGTTACAGCCAGACACACGGCATCAGAGATATACAGCAAGAAAGAGCGTTACAGCCAGACACACAGCATCAGAGATATACAGCAAGAAAGAGCGTCACAGCCAGACACACGGCATCAGAGATATACAGCAAGAAAGAGCGTTACAGCCAGACACACGGCATCAGAGATATACAGCAAGAAAGAGCGTTACAGCCAGACACACAGCATCAGAGATATACAGCAAGAAAGAGCGTTACAGCCAGACACACAGCATCAGAGATATACAGCAAGACTGCGTCACAGCCAGACACACAGCATCAGAGATATACAGCAAGAAAGCGCGTTACAGCCAGACACACAGCATCAGAGATATACAGCAAGAAAGAGCGTTACAGCCAGACACACGGCATCAGAGATATACAGCAAGACTGCGTCACAGCCAGACACACAGCATCAGAGATATACAGCAAGAAAGAGCGTTACAGCCAGACACACAGCATCAGAGATATACAGCAAGAAAGAGCGTCACAGCCAGACACAGCATCAGAGATATACAGCAAGAAAGAGCGTTACAGCCAGACACACAGCATCAGAGATATACAGCAAGAAAGGGCGTTACAGCCAGACACACAGCATCAGAGATATACAGCAAGAAAGAGCGTTACAGCCAGACACACGGCATCAGAGATATACAGCAAGACTGAGTCACAGCCAGACACACAGCATCAGAGATATACAGCAAGAAAGAGCGTCACAGCCAGACACACGGCATCAGAGATATACAGCAAGAAAGAGCGTTACAGCCAGACACACGGCATCAGAGATATACAGCAAGAAAGAGCGTTACAGCCAGACACACAGCATCAGAGATATACAGCAAGAAAGCGCGTCACAGCCAGACACACGGCATCAGAGATATACAGCAAGAAAGAGCGTTACAGCCAGACACACAGCATCAGAGATATACAGCAAGAAAGAGCGTCACAGCCAGACACACAGCATCAGAGATATACAGCAAGAAAGAGCGTTACAGCCAGACACACAGCATCAGAGATATACAGCAAGAAAGAGCGTTACAGCCAGACACACAGCATCAGAGATATACAGCAAGAAAGAGCGTTACAGCCAGACACACAGCATCAGAGATATACAGCAAGAAAGAGCGTTACAGCCAGACACACAGCATCAGAGATATACAGCAAGAAAGAGCGTTACAGCCAGACACACAGCATCAGAGATATACAGCAAGACTGCGTCACAGCCAGACACACAGCATCAGAGATATACAGCAAGAAAGAGCGTTACAGCCAGACACACAGCATCAGAGATATACAGCAAGACTGCGTCACAGCCAGACACACGGCAGAGATATACAGCAAGAAAGAGCGTTACAGCCAGACACACGGCATCAGAGATATACAGCAAGACTGCGTCACAGCCAGACACACAGCATCAGAGATATACAGCAAGAAAGAGCGTCACAGCCAGACACACGGCATCAGAGATATACAGCAAGACTGCGTCACAGCCAGACACACGGCAGAGATATACAGCAAGAAAGAGCGTTACAGCCAGACACACAGCATCAGAGATATACAGCAAGAAAGAGCGTTACAGCCAGACACACAGCATCAGAGATATACAGCAAGAAAGAGCGTTACAGCCAGACACACGGCATCAGAGATATACAGCAAGAAAGAGCGTTACAGCCAGACACACAGCATCAGAGATATACAGCAAGACTGCGTCACAGCCAGACACACAGCATCAGAGATATACAGCAAGACTGCGTCACAGCCAGACACACGGCAGAGATATACAGCAAGAAAGAGCGTTACAGCCAGACACACGGCATCAGAGATATACAGCAAGACTGCGTCACAGCCAGACACACAGCATCAGAGATATACAGCAAGAAAGAGCGTCACAGCCAGACACACGGCATCAGAGATATACAGCAAGACTGCGTCACAGCCAGACACACGGCAGAGATATACAGCAAGAAAGAGCGTTACAGCCAGACACACAGCATCAGAGATATACAGCAAGAAAGAGCGTTACAGCCAGACACACAGCATCAGAGATATACAGCAAGAAAGAGCGTTACAGCCAGACACACGGCATCAGAGATATACAGCAAGAAAGAGCGTTACAGCCAGACACACAGCATCAGAGATATACAGCAAGAAAGAGCGTTACAGCCAGACACACAGCATCAGAGATATACAGCAAGACTGCGTCACAGCCAGACACACAGCATCAGAGATATACAGCAAGAAAGAGCGTTACAGCCAGACACACGGCATCAGAGATATACAGCAAGACTGCGTCACAGCCAGACACACAGCATCAGAGATATACAGCAAGAAAGAGCGTTACAGCCAGACACACAGCATCAGAGATATACAGCAAGAAAGGGCGTTACAGCCAGACACACAGCATCAGAGATATACAGCAAGAAAGAGCGTTACAGCCAGACACACAGCATCAGAGATATACAGCAAGAAAGAGCGTTACAGCCAGACACACAGCATCAGAGATATACAGCAAGAAAGAGCGTTACAGCCAGACACACGGCATCAGAGATATACAGCAAGACTGCGTCACAGCCAGACACACAGCATCAGAGATATACAGCAAGAAAGAGCGTCACAGCCAGACACAGCATCAGAGATATACAGCAAGAAAGAGCGTTACAGCCAGACACACAGCATCAGAGATATACAGCAAGAAAGAGCGTTACAGCCAGACACACAGCATCAGAGATATACAGCAAGACTGCGTCACAGCCAGACACACAGCATCAGAGATATACAGCAAGAAAGGGCGTTACAGCCAGACACACAGCATCAGAGATATACAGCAAGAAAGAGCGTTACAGCCAGACACACGGCATCAGAGATATACAGCAAGACTGCGTCACAGCCAGACACACAGCATCAGAGATATACAGCAAGAAAGAGCGTTACAGCCAGACACACGGCATCAGAGATATACAGCAAGAAAGAGCGTCACAGCCAGACACACAGCATCAGAGATATACAGCAAGAAAGAGCGTTACAGCCAGACACACGGCATCAGAGATATACAGCAAGAAAGAGCGTCACAGCCAGACACACAGCATCAGAGATATACAGCAAGAAAGAGCGTTACAGCCAGACACACAGCATCAGAGATATACAGCAAGAAAGAGCGTTACAGCCAGACACACAGCATCAGAGATATACAGCAAGAAAGAGCGTTACAGCCAGACACACGGCATCAGAGATATACAGCAAGAAAGAGCGTTACAGCCAGACACACAGCATCAGAGATATACAGCAAGACTGCGTCACAGCCAGACACACAGCATCAGAGATATACAGCAAGACTGCGTCACAGCCAGACACACAGCATCAGAGATATACAGCAAGAAAGAGCGTTACAGCCAGACACACAGCATCAGAGATATACAGCAAGAAAGAGCGTTACAGCCAGACACACGGCATCAGAGATATACAGCAAGAAAGAGCGTTACAGCCAGACACACAGCATCAGAGATATACAGCAAGAAAGAGCGTTACAGCCAGACACACAGCATCAGAGATATACAGCAAGACTGCGTCACAGCCAGACACACAGCATCAGAGATATACAGCAAGAAAGGGCGTTACAGCCAGACACACAGCATCAGAGATATACAGCAAGAAAGAGCGTTACAGCCAGACACACGGCATCAGAGATATACAGCAAGACTGCGTCACAGCCAGACACACAGCATCAGAGATATACAGCAAGAAAGAGCGTTACAGCCAGACACACGGCATCAGAGATATACAGCAAGAAAGAGCGTCACAGCCAGACACACAGCATCAGAGATATACAGCAAGAAAGAGCGTTACAG
This sequence comes from Ascaphus truei, assembly GCF_040206685.1. Taxonomy (NCBI): domain Eukaryota; kingdom Metazoa; phylum Chordata; class Amphibia; order Anura; family Ascaphidae; genus Ascaphus; species Ascaphus truei. The sequence goes on along the minus strand of NC_134494.1, from coordinate 22,173,516 downwards.
CCAGACACACGGCATCAGAGATATACAGCAAGAAAGAGCGTCACAGCCAGACACACAGCATCAGAGATATACAGCAAGAAAGAGCGTTACAGCCAGACACACAGCATCAGAGATATACAGCAAGAAAGAGCGTTACAGCCAGACACACAGCATCAGAGATATACAGCAAGACTGCGTCACAGCCAGACACACGGCAGAGATATACAGCAAGAAAGAGCGTTACAGCCAGACACACGGCATCAGAGATATACAGCAAGACTGCGTCACAGCCAGACACACAGCATCAGAGATATACAGCAAGAAAGAGCGTCACAGCCAGACACACGGCATCAGAGATATACAGCAAGACTGCGTCACAGCCAGACACACGGCAGAGATATACAGCAAGAAAGAGCGTTACAGCCAGACACACAGCATCAGAGATATACAGCAAGAAAGAGCGTTACAGCCAGACACACAGCATCAGAGATATACAGCAAGAAAGAGCGTCACAGCCAGACACACAGCATCAGAGATATACAGCAAGAAAGAGCGTTACAGCCAGACACACGGCATCAGAGATATACAGCAAGAAAGAGCGTCACAGCCAGACACACGGCATCAGAGATATACAGCAAGAAAGAGCGTTACAGCCAGACACACGGCATCAGAGATATACAGCAAGACTGCGTCACAGCCAGACACACAGCATCAGAGATATACAGCAAGAAAGAGCGTCACAGCCAGACACACGGCATCAGAGATATACAGCAAGACTGCGTCACAGCCAGACACACGGCAGAGATATACAGCAAGAAAGAGCGTTACAGCCAGACACACAGCATCAGAGATATACAGCAAGAAAGAGCGTTACAGCCAGACACACAGCATCAGAGATATACAGCAAGAAAGAGCGTCACAGCCAGACACACAGCATCAGAGATATACAGCAAGAAAGAGCGTTACAGCCAGACACACAGCATCAGAGATATACAGCAAGAAAGAGCGTCACAGCCAGACACACGGCATCAGAGATATACAGCAAGAAAGAGCGTTACAGCCAGACACACGGCATCAGAGATATACAGCAAGAAAGAGCGTTACAGCCAGACACACAGCATCAGAGATATACAGCAAGAAAGAGCGTCACAGCCAGACACACGGCATCAGAGATATACAGCAAGAAAGAGCGTTACAGCCAGACACACGGCATCAGAGATATACAGCAAGAAAGAGCGTTACAGCCAGACACACAGCATCAGAGATATACAGCAAGAAAGAGCGTTACAGCCAGACACACAGCATCAGAGATATACAGCAAGACTGCGTCACAGCCAGACACACAGCATCAGAGATATACAGCAAGAAAGCGCGTTACAGCCAGACACACAGCATCAGAGATATACAGCAAGAAAGAGCGTTACAGCCAGACACACGGCATCAGAGATATACAGCAAGACTGCGTCACAGCCAGACACACAGCATCAGAGATATACAGCAAGAAAGAGCGTTACAGCCAGACACACAGCATCAGAGATATACAGCAAGAAAGAGCGTCACAGCCAGACACAGCATCAGAGATATACAGCAAGAAAGAGCGTTACAGCCAGACACACAGCATCAGAGATATACAGCAAGAAAGGGCGTTACAGCCAGACACACAGCATCAGAGATATACAGCAAGAAAGAGCGTTACAGCCAGACACACGGCATCAGAGATATACAGCAAGACTGAGTCACAGCCAGACACACAGCATCAGAGATATACAGCAAGAAAGAGCGTCACAGCCAGACACACGGCATCAGAGATATACAGCAAGAAAGAGCGTTACAGCCAGACACACGGCATCAGAGATATACAGCAAGAAAGAGCGTTACAGCCAGACACACAGCATCAGAGATATACAGCAAGAAAGCGCGTCACAGCCAGACACACGGCATCAGAGATATACAGCAAGAAAGAGCGTTACAGCCAGACACACAGCATCAGAGATATACAGCAAGAAAGAGCGTCACAGCCAGACACACAGCATCAGAGATATACAGCAAGAAAGAGCGTTACAGCCAGACACACAGCATCAGAGATATACAGCAAGAAAGAGCGTTACAGCCAGACACACAGCATCAGAGATATACAGCAAGAAAGAGCGTTACAGCCAGACACACAGCATCAGAGATATACAGCAAGAAAGAGCGTTACAGCCAGACACACAGCATCAGAGATATACAGCAAGAAAGAGCGTTACAGCCAGACACACAGCATCAGAGATATACAGCAAGACTGCGTCACAGCCAGACACACAGCATCAGAGATATACAGCAAGAAAGAGCGTTACAGCCAGACACACAGCATCAGAGATATACAGCAAGACTGCGTCACAGCCAGACACACGGCAGAGATATACAGCAAGAAAGAGCGTTACAGCCAGACACACGGCATCAGAGATATACAGCAAGACTGCGTCACAGCCAGACACACAGCATCAGAGATATACAGCAAGAAAGAGCGTCACAGCCAGACACACGGCATCAGAGATATACAGCAAGACTGCGTCACAGCCAGACACACGGCAGAGATATACAGCAAGAAAGAGCGTTACAGCCAGACACACAGCATCAGAGATATACAGCAAGAAAGAGCGTTACAGCCAGACACACAGCATCAGAGATATACAGCAAGAAAGAGCGTTACAGCCAGACACACGGCATCAGAGATATACAGCAAGAAAGAGCGTTACAGCCAGACACACAGCATCAGAGATATACAGCAAGACTGCGTCACAGCCAGACACACAGCATCAGAGATATACAGCAAGACTGCGTCACAGCCAGACACACGGCAGAGATATACAGCAAGAAAGAGCGTTACAGCCAGACACACGGCATCAGAGATATACAGCAAGACTGCGTCACAGCCAGACACACAGCATCAGAGATATACAGCAAGAAAGAGCGTCACAGCCAGACACACGGCATCAGAGATATACAGCAAGACTGCGTCACAGCCAGACACACGGCAGAGATATACAGCAAGAAAGAGCGTTACAGCCAGACACACAGCATCAGAGATATACAGCAAGAAAGAGCGTTACAGCCAGACACACAGCATCAGAGATATACAGCAAGAAAGAGCGTTACAGCCAGACACACGGCATCAGAGATATACAGCAAGAAAGAGCGTTACAGCCAGACACACAGCATCAGAGATATACAGCAAGAAAGAGCGTTACAGCCAGACACACAGCATCAGAGATATACAGCAAGACTGCGTCACAGCCAGACACACAGCATCAGAGATATACAGCAAGAAAGAGCGTTACAGCCAGACACACGGCATCAGAGATATACAGCAAGACTGCGTCACAGCCAGACACACAGCATCAGAGATATACAGCAAGAAAGAGCGTTACAGCCAGACACACAGCATCAGAGATATACAGCAAGAAAGGGCGTTACAGCCAGACACACAGCATCAGAGATATACAGCAAGAAAGAGCGTTACAGCCAGACACACAGCATCAGAGATATACAGCAAGAAAGAGCGTTACAGCCAGACACACAGCATCAGAGATATACAGCAAGAAAGAGCGTTACAGCCAGACACACGGCATCAGAGATATACAGCAAGACTGCGTCACAGCCAGACACACAGCATCAGAGATATACAGCAAGAAAGAGCGTCACAGCCAGACACAGCATCAGAGATATACAGCAAGAAAGAGCGTTACAGCCAGACACACAGCATCAGAGATATACAGCAAGAAAGAGCGTTACAGCCAGACACACAGCATCAGAGATATACAGCAAGACTGCGTCACAGCCAGACACACAGCATCAGAGATATACAGCAAGAAAGGGCGTTACAGCCAGACACACAGCATCAGAGATATACAGCAAGAAAGAGCGTTACAGCCAGACACACGGCATCAGAGATATACAGCAAGACTGCGTCACAGCCAGACACACAGCATCAGAGATATACAGCAAGAAAGAGCGTTACAGCCAGACACACGGCATCAGAGATATACAGCAAGAAAGAGCGTCACAGCCAGACACACAGCATCAGAGATATACAGCAAGAAAGAGCGTTACAGCCAGACACACGGCATCAGAGATATACAGCAAGAAAGAGCGTCACAGCCAGACACACAGCATCAGAGATATACAGCAAGAAAGAGCGTTACAGCCAGACACACAGCATCAGAGATATACAGCAAGAAAGAGCGTTACAGCCAGACACACAGCATCAGAGATATACAGCAAGACTGCGTCACAGCCAGACACACGGCAGAGATATACAGCAAGAAAGAGCGTTACAGCCAGACACACGGCATCAGAGATATACAGCAAGACTGCGTCACAGCCAGACACACAGCATCAGAGATATACAGCAAGAAAGAGCGTCACAGCCAGACACACGGCATCAGAGATATACAGCAAGACTGCGTCACAGCCAGACACACGGCAGAGATATACAGCAAGAAAGAGCGTTACAGCCAGACACACAGCATCAGAGATATACAGCAAGAAAGAGCGTTACAGCCAGACACACAGCATCAGAGATATACAGCAAGAAAGAGCGTTACAGCCAGACACACGGCATCAGAGATATACAGCAAGAAAGAGCGTTACAGCCAGACACACAGCATCAGAGATATACAGCAAGAAAGAGCGTTACAGCCAGACACACAGCATCAGAGATATACAGCAAGACTGCGTCACAGCCAGACACACAGCATCAGAGATATACAGCAAGAAAGAGCGTTACAGCCAGACACACGGCATCAGAGATATACAGCAAGACTGCGTCACAGCCAGACACACAGCATCAGAGATATACAGCAAGAAAGAGCGTTACAGCCAGACACACAGCATCAGAGATATACAGCAAGAAAGAGCGTCACAGCCAGACACAGCATCAGAGATATACAGCAAGAAAGAGCGTTACAGCCAGACACACAGCATCAGAGATATACAGCAAGAAAGGGCGTTACAGCCAGACACACAGCATCAGAGATATACAGCAAGAAAGCGCGTCACAGCCAGACACACAGCATCAGAGATATACAGCAAGAAAGAGCGTTACAGCCAGACACACGGCATCAGAGATATACAGCAAGACTGAGTCACAGCCAGACACACAGCATCAGAGATATACAGCAAGAAAGAGCGTCACAGCCAGACACACGGCATCAGAGATATACAGCAAGAAAGAGCGTTACAGCCAGACACACGGCATCAGAGATATACAGCAAGAAAGAGCGTTACAGCCAGACACACAGCATCAGAGATATACAGCAAGAAAGCGCGTCACAGCCAGACACACGGCATCAGAGATATACAGCAAGAAAGAGCGTTACAGCCAGACACACAGCATCAGAGATATACAGCAAGAAAGAGCGTCACAGCCAGACACACAGCATCAGAGATATACAGCAAGAAAGAGCGTTACAGCCAGACACACAGCATCAGAGATATACAGCAAGAAAGAGCGTTACAGCCAGACACACGGCATCAGAGATATACAGCAAGAAAGAGCGTTACAGCCAGACACACAGCATCAGAGATATACAGCAAGAAAGAGCGTTACAGCCAGACACACAGCATCAGAGATATACAGCAAGACTGCGTCACAGCCAGACACACAGCATCAGAGATATACAGCAAGAAAGAGCGTTACAGCCAGACACACAGCATCAGAGATATACAGCAAGACTGCGTCACAGCCAGACACACGGCAGAGATATACAGCAAGAAAGAGCGTTACAGCCAGACACACGGCATCAGAGATATACAGCAAGACTGCGTCACAGCCAGACACACAGCATCAGAGATATACAGCAAGAAAGAGCGTCACAGCCAGACACACGGCATCAGAGATATACAGCAAGACTGCGTCACAGCCAGACACACGGCAGAGATATACAGCAAGAAAGAGCGTTACAGCCAGACACACAGCATCAGAGATATACAGCAAGAAAGAGCGTTACAGCCAGACACACAGCATCAGAGATATACAGCAAGAAAGAGCGTTACAGCCAGACACACGGCATCAGAGATATACAGCAAGAAAGAGCGTTACAGCCAGACACACAGCATCAGAGATATACAGCAAGAAAGAGCGTTACAGCCAGACACACAGCATCAGAGATATACAGCAAGACTGCGTCACAGCCAGACACACAGCATCAGAGATATACAGCAAGAAAGAGCGTTACAGCCAGACACACGGCATCAGAGATATACAGCAAGACTGCGTCACAGCCAGACACACAGCATCAGAGATATACAGCAAGAAAGAGCGTTACAGCCAGACACACAGCATCAGAGATATACAGCAAGAAAGAGCGTCACAGCCAGACACAGCATCAGAGATATACAGCAAGAAAGAGCGTTACAGCCAGACACACAGCATCAGAGATATACAGCAAGAAAGGGCGTTACAGCCAGACACACAGCATCAGAGATATACAGCAAGAAAGAGCGTTACAGCCAGACACACGGCATCAGAGATATACAGCAAGACTGAGTCACAGCCAGACACACAGCATCAGAGATATACAGCAAGAAAGAGCGTCACAGCCAGACACACGGCATCAGAGATATACAGCAAGAAAGAGCGTTACAGCCAGACACACGGCATCAGAGATATACAGCAAGAAAGAGCGTTACAGCCAGACACACAGCATCAGAGATATACAGCAAGAAAGCGCGTCACAGCCAGACACACGGCATCAGAGATATACAGCAAGAAAGAGCGTTACAGCCAGACACACAGCATCAGAGATATACAGCAAGAAAGAGCGTCACAGCCAGACACACAGCATCAGAGATATACAGCAAGAAAGAGCGTCACAGCCAGACACACGGCATCAGAGATATACAGCAAGAAAGAGCGTTACAGCCAGACACACAGCATCAGAGATATACAGCAAGAAAACGCGTTACAGCCAGACACACAGCATCAGAGATATACAGCAAGAAAGAGCGTCACAGCCAGACACACAGCATCAGAGATATACAGCAAGAAAGAGCGTCACAGCCAGACACACAGCATCAGAGATATACAGCAAGACTGCGTCACAGCCAGACACACGGCATCAGAGATATACAGCAAGAAAGAGCGTCACAGCCAGACACACAGCATCAGAGATATACAGCAAGACTGCGTCACAGCCAGACACACGGCATCAGAGATATACAGCAAGAAAGAGCGTTACAGCCAGACACACAGCATCAGAGATATACAGCAAGAAAGAGCGTTACAGCCAGACACACGGCATCAGAGATATACAACAAGAAAGCGCGTCACAGCCAGACACACAGCATCAGAGATATACAGCAAGAAAGAGCGTTACAGCCAGACACACAGCATCAGAGATATACAGCAAGAAAGAGCGTCACAGCCAGACACACAGCATCAGAGATATACAGCAAGGCAGCGTCACAGCCAGACACACAGCATCAGAGATATACAGCAAGAAAGAGCGTTACAGCCAGACACACAGCATCAGAGATATACAGCAAGAAAGAGCGTCACAGCCAGACACACAGCATCAGAGATATACAGCAAGAAAGAGCGTTACAGCCAGACACACAGCATCAGAGATATACAGCAAGAAAGAGCGTTACAGCCAGACACAGCATCAGAGATATACAGCAAGACTGCGTCACAGCCAGACACACAGCGTGAGAGATATACAGCAAGAAAGAGCGTTACAGCCAGACACACGGCATCAGAGATATACAGCAAGAAAGAGCGTTACAGCCAGACACACAGCATCAGAGATATACAGCAAGAAAGAGCGTTACAGCCAGACACACAGCATCAGAGATATACAGCAAGAAAGAGCGTCACAGCCAGACACACAGCATCAGAGATATACAGCAAGAAAGAGCGTTACAGCCAGACACACGGCATCAGAGATATACAGCAAGAAAGAGCGTTACAGCCAGACACACGGCATCAGAGATATACAGCAAGACTGCGTCACAGCCAGACACACAGCATCAGAGATATACAGCAAGACTGCGTCACAGCCAGACACACGGCAGAGATATACAGCAAGAAAGAGCGTTACAGCCAGACACACGGCATCAGAGATATACAGCAAGACTGCGTCACAGCCAGACACACAGCATCAGAGATATACAGCAAGAAAGAGCGTCACAGCCAGACACACGGCATCAGAGATATACAGCAAGACTGCGTCACAGCCAGACACACGGCAGAGATATACAGCAAGAAAGAGCGTTACAGCCAGACACACAGCATCAGAGATATACAGCAAGAAAGAGCGTTACAGCCAGACACACAGCATCAGAGATATACAGCAAGAAAGAGCGTTACAGCCAGACACACGGCATCAGAGATATACAGCAAGACTGCGTCACAGCCAGACACACAGCATCAGAGATATACAGCAAGAAAGAGCGTTACAGCCAGACACACGGCATCAGAGATATACAGCAAGACTGCGTCACAGCCAGACACACAGCATCAGAGATATACAGCAAGAAAGAGCGTTACAGCCAGACACACAGCATCAGAGATATACAGCAAGAAAGGGCGTTACAGCCAGACACACAGCATCAGAGATATACAGCAAGAAAGAGCGTTACAGCCAGACACACAGCATCAGAGATATACAGCAAGAAAGAGCGTTACAGCCAGACACACAGCATCAGAGATATACAGCAAGAAAGAGCGTTACAGCCAGACACACGGCATCAGAGATATACAGCAAGACTGCGTCACAGCCAGACACACAACATCAGAGATATACAGCAAGAAAGAGCGTCACAGCCAGACACAGCATCAGAGATATACAGCAAGAAAGAGCGTTACAGCCAGACACACAGCATCAGAGATATACAGCAAGAAAGGGCGTTACAGCCAGACACACAGCATCAGAGATATACAGCAAGAAAGAGCGTTACAGCCAGACACACGGCATCAGAGATATACAGCAAGACTGCGTCACAGCCAGACACACAGCATCAGAGATATACAGCAAGAAAGAGCGTTACAGCCAGACACACGGCATCAGAGATATACAGCAAGAAAGAGCGTCACAGCCAGACACACAGCATCAGAGATATACAGCAAGAAAGAGCGTTACAGCCAGACACACGGCATCAGAGATATACAGCAAGAAAGAGCGTCACAGCCAGACACACAGCATCAGAGATATACAGCAAGAAAGAGCGTTACAGCCAGACACACAGCATCAGAGATATACAGCAAGAAAGAGCGTTACAGCCAGACACACAGCATCAGAGATATACAGCAAGACTGCGTCACAGCCAGACACACGGCAGAGATATACAGCAAGAAAGAGCGTTACAGCCAGACACACGGCATCAGAGATATACAGCAAGACTGCGTCACAGCCAGACACACAGCATCAGAGATATACAGCAAGAAAGAGCGTCACAGCCAGACACACGGCATCAGATATATACAGCAAGACTGCGTCACAGCCAGACACACGGCAGAGATATACAGCAAGAAAGAGCGTTACAGCCAGACACACAGCATCAGAGATATACAGCAAGAAAGAGCGTTACAGCCAGACACACAGCATCAGAGATATACAGCAAGAAAGAGCGTTACAGCCAGACACACGGCATCAGAGATATACAGCAAGAAAGAGCGTTACAGCCAGACACACAGCATCAGAGATATACAGCAAGAAAGAGCGTTACAGCCAGACACACAGCATCAGAGATATACAGCAAGACTGCGTCACAGCCAGACACACAGCATCAGAGATATACAGCAAGAAAGAGCGTTACAGCCAGACACACGGCATCAGAGATATACAGCAAGACTGCGTCACAGCCAGACACACAGCATCAGAGATATACAGCAAGAAAGAGCGTTACAGCCAGACACACGGCATCAGAGATATACAGCAAGAAAGAGCGTCACAGCCAGACACACAGCATCAGAGATATACAGCAAGAAAGAGCGTTACAGCCAGACACACGGCATCAGAGATATACAGCAAGAAAGAGCGTCACAGCCAGACACACAGCATCAGAGATATACAGCAAGAAAGAGCGTTACAGCCAGACACACAGCATCAGAGATATACAGCAAGAAAGAGCGTTACAGCCAGACACACAGCATCAGAGATATACAGCAAGAAAGAGCGTTACAGCCAGACACACAGCATCAGAGATATACAGCAAGAAAGCGCGTTACAGCCAGACACACGGCATCAGAGATATACAGCAAGACTGCGTCACAGCCAGACACACGGCATCAGAGATATACAGCAAGAAAGAGCGTCACAGCCAGACACACGGCATCAGAGATATACAGCAAGAAAGAGCGTTACAGCCAGACACACAGCATCAGAGATATACAGCAAGACTGCGTCACAGCCAGACACACGGCAGAGATATACAGCAAGAAAGAGCGTTACAGCCAGACACACAGCATCAGAGATATACAGCAAGAAAGAGCGTTACAGCCAGACACACAGCATCAGAGATATACAGCAAGAAAGAGCGTTACAGCCAGACACACAGCATCAGAGATATACAGCAAGAAAGAGCGTCACAGCCAGACACACAGCATCAGAGATATACAGCAAGGCAGCGTCACAGCCAGACACACAGCATCAGAGATATACAGCAAGAAAGAGCGTTACAGCCAGACACACGGCATCAGAGATATATAGCAAGACTGCGTCACAGCCAGACACACAGCATCAGAGATATACAGCAAGAAAGAGCGTTACAGCCAGACACACGGCATCAGAGATATACAGCAAGAAAGAGCGTTACAGCCAGACACACAGCATCAGAGATATACAGCAAGAAAGAGCGTTACAGCCAGACACACAGCATCAGAGATATACAGCAAGACTGCGTCACAGCCAGACACACAGCATCAGAGATATACAGCAAGAAAGAGCGTTACAGCCAGACACACGGCATCAGAGATATATAGCAAGACTGCGTCACAGCCAGACACACAGCATCAGAGATATACAGCAAGAAAGAGCGTTACAGCCAGACACACAGCATCAGAGATATACAGCAAGAAAGAGCGTCACAGCCAGACACAGCATCAGAGATATACAGCAAGAAAGAGCGTTACAGCCAGACACACAGCATCAGAGATATACAGCAAGAAAGGGCGTTACAGCCAGACACACAGCATCAGAGATATACAGCAAGAAAGAGCGTTACAGCCAGACACACGGCATCAGAGATATACAGCAAGACTGAGTCACAGCCAGACACACAGCATCAGAGATATACAGCAAGAAAGAGCGTCACAGCCAGACACACGGCATCAGAGATATACAGCAAGAAAGAGCGTTACAGCCAGACACACGGCATCAGAGATATACAGCAAGAAAGAGCGTTACAGCCAGACACACAGCATCAGAGATATACAGCAAGAAAGCGCGTCACAGCCAGACACACGGCATCAGAGATATACAGCAAGAAAGAGCGTTACAGCCAGACACACAGCATCAGAGATATACAGCAAGAAAGAGCGTCACAGCCAGACACACAGCATCAGAGATATACAGCAAGAAAGAGCGTCACAGCCAGACACACGGCATCAGAGATATACAGCAAGAAAGAGCGTTACAGCCAGACACACAGCATCAGAGATATACAGCAAGAAAACGCGTTACAGCCAGACACACAGCATCAGAGATATACAGCAAGAAAGAGCGTCACAGCCAGACACACAGCATCAGAGATATACAGCAAGAAAGAGCGTTACAGCCAGACACACAGCATCAGAGATATACAGCAAGAAAGAGCGTTACAGCCAGACACACAGCATCAGAGATATACAGCAAGACTGCGTCACAGCCAGACACACAGCATCAGAGATATACAGCAAGAAAGAGCGTTACAGCCAGACACACGGCATCAGAGATATACAGCAAGACTGCGTCACAGCCAGACACACAGCATCAGAGATATACAGCAAGAAAGAGCGTTACAGCCAGACACACGGCATCAGAGATATACAGCAAGAAAGAGCGTCACAGCCAGACACACAGCATCAGAGATATACAGCAAGAAAGAGCGTTACAGCCAGACACACGGCATCAGAGATATACAGCAAGAAAGAGCGTCACAGCCAGACACACAGCATCAGAGATATACAGCAAGAAAGAGCGTTACAGCCAGACACACAGCATCAGAGATATACAGCAAGAAAGAGCGTTACAGCCAGACACACAGCATCAGAGATATACAGCAAGAAAGAGCGTTACAGCCAGACACACAGCATCAGAGATATACAGCAAGAAAGCGCGTTACAGCCAGACACACGGCATCAGAGATATACAGCAAGACTGCGTCACAGCCAGACACACGGCATCAGAGATATACAGCAAGAAAGAGCGTCACAGCCAGACACACGGCATCAGAGATATACAGCAAGAAAGAGCGTTACAGCCAGACACACAGCATCAGAGATATACAGCAAGACTGCGTCACAGCCAGACACACGGCAGAGATATACAGCAAGAAAGAGCGTTACAGCCAGACACACAGCATCAGAGATATACAGCAAGAAAGAGCGTTACAGCCAGACACACAGCATCAGAGATATACAGCAAGAAAGAGCGTTACAGCCAGACACACAGCATCAGAGATATACAGCAAGAAAGAGCGTCACAGCCAGACACACAGCATCAGAGATATACAGCAAGGCAGCGTCACAGCCAGACACACAGCATCAGAGATATACAGCAAGAAAGAGCGTTACAGCCAGACACACGGCATCAGAGATATATAGCAAGACTGCGTCACAGCCAGACACACAGCATCAGAGATATACAGCAAGAAAGAGCGTTACAGCCAGACACACGGCATCAGAGATATACAGCAAGAAAGAGCGTTACAGCCAGACACACAGCATCAGAGATATACAGCAAGAAAGAGCGTTACAGCCAGACACACAGCATCAGAGATATACAGCAAGACTGCGTCACAGCCAGACACACAGCATCAGAGATATACAGCAAGAAAGAGCGTTACAGCCAGACACACGGCATCAGAGATATATAGCAAGACTGCGTCACAGCCAGACACACAGCATCAGAGATATACAGCAAGAAAGAGCGTTACAGCCAGACACACAGCATCAGAGATATACAGCAAGAAAGAGCGTCACAGCCAGACACAGCATCAGAGATATACAGCAAGAAAGAGCGTTACAGCCAGACACACAGCATCAGAGATATACAGCAAGAAAGGGCGTTACAGCCAGACACACAGCATCAGAGATATACAGCAAGAAAGAGCGTTACAGCCAGACACACGGCATCAGAGATATACAGCAAGACTGAGTCACAGCCAGACACACAGCATCAGAGATATACAGCAAGAAAGAGCGTCACAGCCAGACACACGGCATCAGAGATATACAGCAAGAAAGAGCGTTACAGCCAGACACACGGCATCAGAGATATACAGCAAGAAAGAGCGTTACAGCCAGACACACAGCATCAGAGATATACAGCAAGAAAGCGCGTCACAGCCAGACACACGGCATCAGAGATATACAGCAAGAAAGAGCGTTACAGCCAGACACACAGCATCAGAGATATACAGCAAGAAAGAGCGTCACAGCCAGACACACAGCATCAGAGATATACAGCAAGAAAGAGCGTCACAGCCAGACACACGGCATCAGAGATATACAGCAAGAAAGAGCGTTACAGCCAGACACACAGCATCAGAGATATACAGCAAGAAAACGCGTTACAGCCAGACACACAGCATCAGAGATATACAGCAAGAAAGAGCGTCACAGCCAGACACACAGCATCAGAGATATACAGCAAGAAAGAGCGTCACAGCCAGACACACAGCATCAGAGATATACAGCAAGACTGCGTCACAGCCAGACACACGGCATCAGAGATATACAGCAAGAAAGAGCGTCACAGCCAGACACACAGCATCAGAGATATACAGCAAGACTGCGTCACAGCCAGACACACGGCATCAGAGATATACAGCAAGAAAGAGCGTTACAGCCAGACACACGGCATCAGAGATATACAGCAAGAAAGCGCGTCACAGCCAGACACACAGCATCAGAGATATACAGCAAGAAAGAGCGTCACAGCCAGACACACAGCATCAGAGATATACAGCAAGGCAGCGTCACAGCCAGACACACAGCATCAGAGATATACAGCAAGAAAGAGCGTTACAGCCAGACACACAGCATCAGAGATATACAGCAAGAAAGAGCGTCACAGCCAGACACACAGCATCAGAGATATACAGCAAGAAAGAGCGTTACAGCCAGACACACAGCATCAGAGATATACAGCAAGAAAGAGCGTTACAGCCAGACACAGCATCAGAGATATACAGCAAGAAAGAGCGTTACAGCCAGACACACAGCATCAGAGATATACAGCAAGAAAGAGCGTTACAGCCAGACACACAGCATCAGAGATATACAGCAAGAAAGAGCGTTACAGCCAGACACACAGCATCAGAGATATACAGCAAGAAAGCGCGTTACAGCCAGACACACGGCATCAGAGATATACAGCAAGAAAGAGCGTTACAGCCAGACACACAGCATCAGAGATATACAGCAAGAAAGAGCGTTACAGCCAGACACACAGCATCAGAGATATACAGCAAGAAAGAGCGTTACAGCCAGACACACAGCATCAGAGATATACAGCAAGGCAGCGTCACAGCCAGACACACAGCATCAGAGATATACAGCAAGAAAGAGCGTTACAGCCAGACACACAGCATCAGAGATATACAGCAAGAAAGAGCGTTACAGCCAGACACACAGCATCAGAGATATACAGCAAGACTGCGTCACAGCCAGACACACGGCATCAGAGATATACAGCAAGAAAGAGCGTTACAGCCAGACATACGGCATCAGAGATATACAGCAAGAAAGAGCGTTACAGCCAGACACACAGCATCAGAGATATACAGCAAGAAAGAGCGTTACAGCCAGACACACAGCATCAGAGATATACAGCAAGAAAGAGCGTCACAGCCAGACACACAGCATCAGAGATATACAGCAAGAAAGAGCGTCACAGCCAGACACACAGCATCAGAGATATACAGCAAGAAAGAGCGTCACAGCCAGACACACAGCATCAGAGATATACAGCAAGAAAGAGCGTTACAGCCAGACACACGGCATCAGAGATATACAGCAAGACTGCGTCACAGCCAGACACAGAAACAGAGATATACAGCAAGAAAGAGCGTCACAGCCAGACACACAGCATGAAAGATATACAGCAAGAAAGAGCGTTACAGCCAGACACAAACAGAGATATACAGCAAGGCAGCGTCACAGCCAGACACAGAAACAGAGATATACAGCAAGAAAGAGCGTCACAGCCAGACACACAGCATCAGAGATATACAGCAAGAAAGAGTATCACAGCAGACGCACAACTTCAGATACACAGCAAGACAGCATCACAGCCAGACACTAAGAGAGACAGTGGTAGATACACAGGTACACACAGCATCAGGCACAAACTAAGACCGTGTCAGAGTAGAGACACACAACATCAGACGCACACCAAGAGACAAAGGTACATAGCATCAGATACACCAAAAGACCGTATCACAATGTGTAAATATCAAACACAATGTTATTGGCTTAAATGAGTTTAAACTGCATCACTTGTCTTAATACACAGATGCTACAGTGTCGGTGATACGTACTGAGAGATGCATAGTATCACAGACACACTGACAAATGCAGCGTCGCATACAGTATAGGTACATAGGCGCACAATAACACCCCGACACAATATCAGATAGTCACACACACAGTTCCTGTCTCCTGACTGACACTGCACACACTTACTTTGCCCATAACTTTGGATGGACGCTGTTTGAAGGGGATGCTTCCTGCGCGGCTGAACTGACTTCCTGTGTGACTGAGAAGATAGAGAGCAGGGAGGTAGGGGAGCGAGACCGTAACACACACACACATGTAATATAGGAGAGAGGTATATGCGGCTACAGATTACACCCTGTAAGGTAAGTAATGCGGTGAGTGTCTACAGAAGTGGGATTCCTGTTATTCGTATAGTGCAGGTAGGTATAGGTACCTGGCAATGCTCTTCATGTAGGAACTAGGTGTATATAGAAGGTATCTGTATGTACCTGTAGGTAGATATAAGGTGTAGGTACCTGCTGGTTCTCTGCATGCTGTAGTTAGATCAGTGTTCTTTAACCTTTTCTGGTTGAGGAGCCCCATCCCTCTCTAATAGCGCATCTGAGATCAGATCCATTGTAAGGAACCCCAACCCTCTCTAATAGCGCGTCTGAGATCAGATACATTGTAAAGAACCCCAACCCTCTCTAATAGCGCGTCTGAGATCAGATACATTGTAAAGAACCCCATCCCTCTCTAATAGCGCATCTGAGATCAGATCCATTGTAAGGAACCCCAACCCTCTCTAATAGTGCGTCTGAGATCAGATACATTGTAAAGAACTCCAACCCTCTCTAATAGCGCGTCTGAGATCAGATAAATTGTAAGGAACCCCAACCCTCTCTAATAGCGCATCTGAGATCAGATAAATTGTAAGGAACCCCAACCCTCTCTAATAGCGCGTCTGAGATCAGATAAATTGTAAAGAACCCCAACCCTCTCTAATAGCGCGTCTGAGATCAGATAAATTGTAAGGAACCCCAACCCTCTCTAATAGCGCGTTTGTGAGGTGCGCAGCACATAGATTTTTACACGTTTTAAATACAGGTGGTCCTTGCTATCAGACTGTCCGTTATCAAACGGATTATCCGACGCCGGGTAACGCCTTCCGCTGAATGCATTATCCGTCGTTGGTACGGATTATCCGACGCCAGGCAACGCCTTCCGCTGAACGCGTTATCCCATGTCGGTACGGATTATCTGACGCCGGGTAACGCCTTCAGCTGAACGCATTATCTGACGTCGGTACGGATTATCTGACGCCTGGTAACACCTTCCGCTGAACGCATTATCCGAGGTCAGTACGGATTATCTGATGCCGGGTAACGCCTTCCGCTGAACGCGTTATCCGAGGTCGGTACGGATTATCCGATGCCAGGCAACGCCTTCCGCTGAACGCGTTATCCCATGTCGGTACGGATTATCCGACGCCGGTTAACGCCTTCCGCTGAGCGCATTATCCCAGTTCGATACGGATTATCCGACGCCAGGCAACGCCTTCCACTGAACGCATTATCCGAGGTCAGTACGGATTATCCGACGCCAGGTAACGCCTTCCGCTGAACGCATTATCCGACGTCGGTACGGATTATCCGACATTGCAAAGGATTATCCGACACTCGTCGCCGCGAATTAACATTGGACCTGCAATCCGACGTCGGTTTGCGGGATGGATTCTGGCGTATAACCGAGGACCGCCTGTATATTAAAACAATATTATACCATTTGTGCACTCTCTTCTTTTGAGTCAATAGAAGTAGGAGTCTTGCGCAGGAATAACGCAGCGGAGGCGTTCTCCAGGAGGTTACTGCCTTTACCGCGCTAGAACAAACATCACTTTGGGAGTTTGTTTGTCCCAGCTGCATTACACCATGTTATAATTCTTCTTTGTGCCAAAGGTTTTTTATACATTGGATTTTTTGCTCTAGAGAGAGAGCATTATATAATGTAGGCTTCAGGGATAGCATTACATAATTACATAATGTATTTCACATTAAGTGCTTATTAATAAATATATATATAAATATATATTTATTATGATTTTTTCCCCCCCAAATGTTTACGCATCTATCACTAATCATTATATTGATCAGGGCAGTGCAGAAATGTGTCCTGTATATGTACTGTCACGGTAGTTTATGACAAGATATAACGAACACCAAATATCTGGGTTGAACGGAACGAGGCTTAGATATAATAAAATATAATGTATTCCTTAAAAAAGGTGAACACAGCAATATAGTACAATTAACAGACGAAGGTAACACTTACTTAGGGTTGGGGGATGGAGAAGTATCAGCTAGCAATTCTCCAGCAATCCGGTGACATCCCAGGTGGAATCAGAAGCACAACTAAAAACTGTAGGGTTGACACAGTTTATATACCTGTGTAACCCTATTCTTAACATTGAATACAGACTATTGGTGAACAATTATCTGTATCCAATCCCTAACGTGGAGACACAGATTAACCCATGCCCCCCAGCTAATTAGCCCATGTGTACTGGGACTCTATGGGTAGCCCCATAATTAAATCAGGGGCGACGACCAGTCTATCAAATGAAGTATCTGCATTGTTTGTAGGTGTAGACATAACACTTACAAACCACTCCAGTTTGATGATTCTCCACCCTCAGGTAACAATTAGAGTGGCAGAGTCTGTTGATTAGTACTTGGTCTGTTGATTAGTACTTAGGCTCAATCAGCCGGCTGCCCTTCATGACCTATTAGCATAGCAGATGGAGTCTGCATTTTCAGGGCAGATCCAAAATACCATACATATACACTTTAATATCTACACATATTAATAAGTTCCATTCTGGTGGGCTCAGTGGGCCGAAATTAATTAATGCCTACAGTGACTCCACATATTGGCCAAATATCAACTCTCTGTGACCTCCAGAACTGGAGATACAGAAATGCACTTTAAAACATCTTTAAAATACAGGATTATAATGAAACATGGGAACAGGGGAACATACATTTTCATGACAAGGTGTAAACCACCTTCTTGGACCGCAGTCCAGTTAACCCCTTGCCTCCCTGGTGAGGTCAGGGGGTGGCCATATGGGGTGCAACCCCTTTAATACCGGGCCAACCCCCCTCTCCCTCTACACCTCCCCTTCTTAATGGGTGACCTGTGGCCCACTGGCCCTAACGGGGAGTGGGGCACTGCTGGCACCCTTAATTAACTCAGTCTCAGAGGGATAGTCCTGACGTGAAAGTCCATCAGCATTGCTGTTTTCACTACCCTTTTTGTGCTGAATAGTAAACTCAAACTCTTGCAAGGCCAAGCTCCACCTTAGCAACTTGGCATTCTCCCCTGATGCCCTCTGCAGCCAACTCAGGGGGTTGTGGTCTGTGAAGACCGTGAAAGCCCTTCCATACACATAGGGCTGGAGTTTTTTGAGTGCCCACACAATGGCCAAGCACTCTTTCTCAATGGTGGCATAGGCCACCTCTCTGGGGAGTAGTTTTCGGCAGAGGTACACTACAGGGTGCTCTCTGCCGTCGTCCCCCGCTTGGCTCAACACAGCCCCAATGCCATAGTCCGAGGCATCAGTCTGTATGAGGAAATGTTTGGTATAGTCCGGGGCAGCCAGTATGGGGGCCCCAGCAAGCGCAGTTTTCAGTGCCTGGAAAGCAGTTTCACAGGCAGGAGTCCAGGTGATAAGCACAGGCAGTTGCTTCTTAGTCAAATCAGTCAGGGGTTTGGCCACGGCACTGTACTGTGGGACAAACTTCCTATAGTACCCTGCGGTGACCAAAAATGCCATGACCTGTTTCTTGGTTTTTGGAACAGGCCACTGAACTATGGCTTCTACCTTGGCTGGCTCTGGTTTGAGGTGCCCTCCACCCACCCTGTACCCTAAGTACAGGACCTCTGTCATCCCTACCATACACTTAGTGGGTTACAAGGTAAGCCCAGCCTCCCTGATCCTATCCAGCACCGCAGCTACATGTCCTAAGTGGGAGTCCCAGGAATTACTAAAGACAGCAATGTCATCTAAGTAAGCCCTGGCATAACTCTGCATCCCTTCCAGTAACCTATTGACCAGGCGTTGGAAGGTAGCCGGGGCATTCTTCATCCCAAATGGCATCACCAAAAACTCATAGAGGCCACTTGGAGTGATGAATGCTGACTTCTCCCTAGCCTCCAGGGTCAGTGGGATTTGCCAATAGCCTTTGCTCAAATCCATAGTGGTCAGATACTTTGCCCCCGAGAGTTCATCCAGTAACTCATCCATGCGGGGCATGGGGTAGGCATCTGACACCGTCCCAGCGTTGAACAAGCGGTAGTCCACACAAAACCGGGTGGTCTTGTCCTTCTTAGAGACTAGAACTACCGGGCTTGCCCAAGGACTCTGGGATGGAGTAATTACCCCTAGGGTCAGCATCTCCTCTATTTCCCTCTCCATACTGGTCTTGACCTCTGCTGACACTCTATAAGCGTGCTTATGCAGAGGCTGCAGATCCCCTGTGTGCACTGCGTGTTTTGTGAGATGTGTGGTCCCTGGCATGTCAGTGAAGAGGGCCCTAAACTTAGCTAGCATGTCCCTGGCGTCTACCTGCTGCCTAGCACTCAACTGTGCCCCTATCTCTACCTGCTCCACAATGTTTCCCTGCCTAGCCTCCCCTAGGAGATCAGGCAGAGCATTACTCGCCGGATCCTCCAGAAGTGGGCTACAAATGGCCATTACTGCTCCCATACTCGGTGCTCTGTATTCTTTCAGCATATTAACGTGATATGTCTTATGCCTCTCAGGCTCTACCTGTACAACGTAGTTGTACTCATTCACCTTTCGGATGACCGGGTACGGTCCCGACCAGGCAGCCATCAACTTGTTCTCCCGAGTGGGTTTGAGAACAAACACCTGCTGTCCTGGGATAAATTCTCTGCTACAGGCATGCTGGTCATACCATTGCTTTTGCTTGGTCTGAGCGGCCCTGAGGTGGTCCTGGGCCACCCCCATGAGCATCTCTAACCGGTCTCGGAGATCAACTACATACTGGATCACTGAAGCATCAGTAGCAGTAGCCTCCCCTTCCCATCCCTCACGGAATAGGTCCAGAGGTCCACGTACCCTGCGGCCATATAGTAGCTCGAAGGGGGAGAAGCCTGTAGATTCTTGCGGTACCTCTCGGTAGGCAAACAGCAAGTGCTGCAGGTGAATCTCCCAGTCTTTCCCCTCCGCCTCTATAAAGGTCCGAAGCATCTGCTTCAGGGTACCGTTAAACCTCTCACATAATCCTTTTGTCTGGGGATGGTAAGGGGTAGTGCGCCGGTGCTGTACACCGCATGCATCCCAGAGACAATGTAACAGTTCACTCATGAACTGCGACCCCTGATCGGTTAGGACCTCACTAGGGAAACCTACCCTAGAAAAAATGTTCAGCAAAGCTGCTGCCACTGTCTTGGTATCTATGGTGCCAAGCGCTGCCGCCTCAGGGTACCGGGTGGCAAAATCCACCACCGTGAGGATGTAGCGCTTCCCTGACCTGCAAGGAATAATAAGGGGTCCTACAAGATCCATCGCTTCTTTCTGGAAGGGTTCCCCTATTATCGGTAGGGATTTCAGGGGTGCCTTCACACGGTCGCCCGCCTTACCCACTCGCTGGCAGGCATCACAAGAGCGGCATAAAGTGCCTACATCTCGAGATGCCCCCGGCCAGTAGTAACGCTGTAATAACCGGGCTCGTGTTCAGGTTGACCCCCCGATGTCCCGCTAACGGAATAGAGTGAGCTAACCGTAACAGTTGCTGTCGGTACCCCTGGGGCACTACTAGCTGTCGCTTACCGGTCAATCCCTCCTCTATCCCTGGGTTCCCTTCTTCTCTATACAGGAGTCCCTTATCCCATAGGCAGTGCTCAGTGCCTTCCCCTGCCTGAGATTCGGATGCCCGAAGTCTCACGCCGGCCAGGGTAGGGTCTGTCTTCACTGCCTCCCTAAACTGGGCTCCTAATTCTGGCCACCCCCCAGTCATGTCATTGTCCGGAGAATGGGGAAGGGTGAGGGGGAACAGTAAGTCAGTCTGTGGTTGCAACTAATCCTGGCTTACCTCCCCAGGCTCCTCTGCGCCCTCCGCTAACGTTGGTCCCAAAGGCTGGGGGACTGGCGCCGCCGCCATTGCCGCTGTCTGGCTCCGGGTAACCGCCGCCACTGCAGCGGGCTTGGGCACTCGGTCATAGGTGCAGGTCATCGGTCCCAGGTCGTTGCCAAGAAGAACTTTGGCATCCAAACCGTGTAAAACCCCCACCTCCTGCACGCCCTGGCCCTTCCCTCAATCCAAAAAGATTCTGGCCACTTGCAGAAAACGTGGCTCTCCGTCGGCCACAGTGATCTGTATCCCAGGGCCTGGGAGTAATTCCTCTGGCCGGACCATATCAGGTCAGACCAGGGTCACTGCAGCTCCTGAATCCAGCAAGCCGACTGCTTGCCGGTCACCGACTGTGACCGGGGTGAGATGTCTGCTCCGGCCGTCCGTCTGCTGCAGGTCCGCGCTGAGATGTCCTCCGCTCTTGGCTGTAGGCACCGATGAAACCGGGACAGGTGTGGCATGGGACGTCTCGCTGGGAGTTGGTTCCATGACCGGTCCGGAGTCTTTGGTGGAAGCCACCCGCACGCGGGCTACCGGCTTCGCAGCTGGGGTGCGTTGCCCCTGATGGGGTCCGCCGGAACGCAGGGGTTCCGGGCAATCTGTTCTGATGTGACATGGGCGGTTGCAGTTGTAGCACCGGCGCTCGTGCCGGAGCTCCCCCGCTTTCGGTGGACTGCTGCCCGCAGACGGCCTCTGAGTCCATTGGGGGGTATTGGCAGACTTTCTGGCCGGTGCCGCCGCCACCGCCACCGCCACCTTGGCTACTGCTTTGGCGGTCATCAGGGCTCGGCTGGCCACATAGTCGTCTGCAAGCCTCGCCGTCTCCTGGTAAGTCTTGGGCTTCTTGTCGTACACCCAAGCCCTCACCGCCGGCGGGCACTGCTGCATGAGCTGCTCCTGAAAGATGAGGTCCAGCAGGCGTTGGTAAGTCCGTGCCTCATAGCCCTCCACCCAGCGTATCCCGTACAAAGCCATGCGGGTCACGTAGGTAACATAGGACTCCTGGGGCTGCCTCTCTTCCTGCCGGAATTTACCCCGGTAGGCTTCAGGGGTAAAACTGTACTGAAACAATAACAGTTCTTTCAGGTGTTCATAGTCATCAGCATACTCATCTGGAAGCGCCATCGTCGTCTGCTTAGCCAAGCCGGACAATAAGGGGTCCAAACGTGCAACCCTATGCTGGGGAAACACTTTGTACCGCCAGCACTGTGCTTTGAAGTTCTTTAAAAAACTGTCGATCTGATCAGTACCTTCCACGAACTTGGTGAGACTGTGCTGATCCAGTTTGAGTTCATCTTTGTTGGGTTGGACAGGGGGGCAATAAGCGGGTCTGTTCACTGCCATAGTGATAAACTGCAGCCACTCCTCCGGTGTCCATCTGTCTCCCCACGCCGTAATCAGTGCCAACATTTCAGGGGTGAACGGACTGGTAGCTGCAGCAACCAGTACCCCTCCTGTTGCACTGCTCCCAGGCGGTGCACTCGTTTCCTCCCCGAGATTCCGCCGCCCCGGCACTGGGTTCCTTCCCTGATCTCCGGGTGGCTGTATAAGGGCAAGCTGAGACGTATCCTGAGGCTCTGCAAGCCGGGCTTCATAGTCACCGATTGCGTCAACCATGTCTGCGACCTCCTGGTTCTCATAGGGCAGTCCATATTCACGGCACTTGTCTTTCAGCTGAGCTCGGGTCCTCATGTTGGATGAGCCTTCAGCCTCGCTCATGGTTCACGGTCGCAGCACTGAGGTTGTGTTACAACTTGTGTTAACTGTTGCACTACTGTGTGTTCAATATCTTTAGTCCCAGGAACTCGCAATTACTCTCGAGTTCCCACTATATGACAGAGTCCCACAGAACACTGTAATATAGGTTCAGTTCAATCCCGCCGCTTGCCACCAGTTAATTATAGAGCTTGTCACGGTAGCTTATGACAAGATATAACGAACACCAAATATCTGGGTTGAACTGAACGAGGCTTAGATATAATAAAATATATTTATTCCTTAAAAAAGGTGGACACAGCAATATAGTACAATTAACAGACAAGAAGGTAACACTTACTTAGGGTTGGGGGATGGAGAAGTATCAGCTAGCAATTCTCCAGCAATCCGGTGACATCCCAGGTGGAATCAGAAGCACAACTAAAAACTGTAGGGTTGACACAGTTTATATACCTGTGTAACCCTATTCTTAACATTGAATACAGACTATTGGTGAACAATTATCTGTATCCAATCCCTAACGTGGAGACACAGATTAACCCATGCCCCCCAGCTAATTAGCCCATGTGTACTGGGACTCTATGGGTAGCCCCATAATTAAATCAGGGGCGACGACCAGTCTATCAAATGAAGTATCTGCATTGTTTGTAGGTGTAGACATAACACTTACAAACCACTCCAGTTTGATGATTCTCCACCCTCAGGTAACAATTAGAGTGGCAGAGTCTGTTGATTAGTACTTGATCTGTTGATTAGTACTTAGTGTAAACAATCAGGCAGGTAACCTTTGATCACAGTGCTTAGGCTCAATCAGCCGGCTGCCCTTCATGACCTATTAGCATAGCAGATGGAGTCTGCATTTCAAATCCAGATCCAGATCCAAAATACCATACATATACACTTTAATATCTACACATATTAATAAGTTCCATTCTGGTGGGCTCAGTGGGTCGAAATTTGCCAGTTCTTAATGCCTACAGTGACTCCACATATTGGCCAAATATCAACTCTCTGTGACCTCCAGAACTGGAGATACAGAAATGCACTTTAAAACATCTTTAAAATACAGGATTATAATGAAACATGGGAACAGGGGAACATACATTTTCATGACAAGGTGTAAACCACCTTCTTGGACCGCAGTCCAGTTAACCCCTTGCCTCCCTGGTGAGGTCAGGGGGTGGCCATATGGGGTGCAACCCCTTTAATACCGGGCCAACCCCCCTCTCCCTCTACACCTCCCCTTCTTAATGGGTGACCTGTGGCCCACTGGCCCTAACGGGGAGTGGGGCACTGCTGGCACCCTTAATGAACTCAGTTTCAGAGGGATAGTCCTGACGTGAAAGTCCATCAGCATTGCTGTTTTCACTACCCTTTTTGTGCTGAATAGTAAACTCAAACTCTTGCAAGGCCAAGCTCCACCTTAGCAACTTGGCATTCTCCCCTGATGCCCTCTGCAGCCAACTCAGGGGGTTGTGGTCTGTGAAGACCGTGAAAGCCCTTCCATACACATAGGGCTGGAGTTTTTTGAGTGCCCACACAATGGCCAAGCACTCTTTCTCAATGGTGGCATAGGCCACCTCTCTGGGGAGTAGTTTTCGGCAGAGGTACACTACAGGGTGCTCTCTGCCGTCGTCCCCCGCTTGGCTCAACACAGCCCCAATGCCATAGTCCGAGGCATCAGTCTGTATGAGGAAATGTTTGGTATAGTCCGGGGCAGCCAGTATGGGGGCCCCAGCAAGCGCAGTTTTCAGTGCCTGGAAAGCAGTTTCACAGGCAGGAGTCCAGGTGATAAGCACAGGCAGTTGCTTCTTAGTCAAATCAGTCATCTTTAAAATACAGGATTAATATGAAACATGGGAACAGGGGAACATACATTTTCATGACATGACAAGGTGTAAACCACCTTCCTGGACCGCAGTCCAGTTAACCCCTTGCCTCCCTGGTGAGGTCAGGGGGTGGCCATTTGGGGTGCAACCCCTTTAATACTGGGCCAACTGGGCCAACCCCCCTCTCCCTCTACATGTACCTGTTGGTTTCTTCATACGCAGGTAGATACATACTGTATAGCTTAAATCTACCTGTTTTTTTTTATGCATTATGTAGATACAAGTTATGTGAATGTTCCTGGTGGATCTCTGCTAACACCTCCTCCTCCTCTATTGATCTCTCTGTGGGGGTACCCCATGGCTCTGTCCTGGGACCTCTTTCTCTTTTCTCTGTATACACTCTCTCTAGGTGACCTAATAACATCTTTTGGGTTTAATTATCACCTCTATGCTGACGACACACAAATGTACTTTCCAACACCCGACCTTACACCTGCTGTACAAACCAAAGTTTCTGAATGTCTCTCTGCTATATCATCCTGGATGGCCCTCCGCCGCCTTAAACTCAACATGGCTAAAACAGAGCTCCTCATACTTCCTCCTAAATCTGGCCCTACTACCTCCTTCCACATTACTGTTGGAACTACGATCATTCACCCAGTAGCACAAGCACACTGCCTAGGGGTCACACTCGACTCCTCTCTCACATTCGCCCCCCACATTCAAAACATTTCTAAAACCTGCGCTTTTTCCTCCGCAATATAACAAAGATACGCCCTTTCCTCTGTTGCTCGATTGCTAAAACTCTGACTCAGGCCCTCATTCTCCCCCGTCTTAATTACTGTAACCTCCTGCTGTCCGGCCTTCCTGCCTCTCACCTGTCTCCCCTACAATCTATCCTAAATGCTGCTGCCAGAATCACTCTACTCTTTCCTAGATCTGTCTCAGCATCTCCCCTCATGAAATCCCTCTCCTGGCTTCCGATCAAATCCCGCATCTCACACTCCATTCTTCTCTTCACTTTTAAAGCTTTACACTCTTCTGCCCCTCCTTACATCTCAGCCCTAATTTCTCGTTATTTCTCAAGGATGTCTTCTTTCTACCCCCTTTGTATCTAAAGCCCTCTCCCGCCTTAAACTTTTTTCACTGACTGCCCCACACCTCTGGAATGCCCTTCCCCTCAGTACCCGACTAGCACCCTCTCTATCCACCTTTAAAACCCACCTTAAGACACACTTGCTTAAAGAAGCATATGAATAGCACTGTGGATATTCTGAACACATGATACATAAAGCTTGGCCCCCTGCAGACGCACTTACCAGAACTCCCTCCTACTGTCTCTGTACGTTCTCCCTACCTACCAATTAGACTGTAAGCTCCTCGGGGCAGGGACTCCTCTTCCTTAATGTTACTTTTATGTCTAAAGCGCTTATTCCCATGATCTGTTATTTATATTATCTGTTATTTATTTGATTACCACATGTATTACTACTGTGAAGCGCTATGTACACTAATGGCGCTATATAAATAAAGACATACAATACAATACAATCTCTTCATGCAGGAGTAAGATGCAAGGTATATGTACAGTAGATACCTGTTGCTGCTCTTCATACTGTCCAGCCTGCGGAGCTTGGCCAGCTTGCGGCTCCATCTCTCCAGCTCATCGATCCGATTCTCTAGGTTGTCAGTCAGTTTGCAGAGCTCCTTCACGGCACCCACATTCTCCATGAAAATCCGCTCCTTGGGGTCACACGGAGGGAAAAGACAGGAGCGGTCAGCACCTCCCACGGCATTCGCCTCTCTCTTTCTGAACCTACCACCACCACCACCACCATCTCTCGCGCACCTACCAGGTTCTCTCACTGCACGTGCCACCACTCCTCCCTTGGCGTTGCCCCACTGACCAACCTCATAGCATGACCACCCTCGCTCTTACCCCATGCAGGCCTCACCTTGTTCACCACCAGGAAGTTTTCGATGGTCTCCCCATTGGAAAACACCACGTCTCCGCTTTCCTTCACCGCCTCGGGCAGGATCTCCTGCACCTCCTGAGCGATCACCCCTGCAGGGGACCGGGAACACAATCAGTGTGACACTCGCCATCTCCTGAGTAAATACTTTTGCGGGGCAGAAGACACTTTGTGAGGGATGGAATTGGAAATAAGAAGCGCAATCTAAATTCAAAAATCGGTGTATATATAAATAGGGCTCCTCTGTGCTGCTCAAAAAAACAGTTTCTAGAGACTGTGTGCATGGATTAATTGTGGAAAAAATGAAGCGCAATAGAGTGCGACCAACAGTACAAAAATGAGAAGAATAACGTGCAGTGGTGGTAAGGGAATAAAACACTCACATAGGTATCTGCAGGTGAATGACTTGGCATGCGCCAAATATAGAGAGAGAAAATAGCATACTACAGTTTTAATGGACATCAAACCAAAAGATGGGGGAGAAAGGATGCACCTTCTCCCACTCCTTTAAAGCATTGAGGGCTGTAAGGAGGATCCAGGCTACAGGCGTAGAGCTTTACACCATAAAGAAAAGTTGTTCGGGGAGATGCAGGGTGGTGTGCCCTTACAGCACTCAATGCTTTAAAGGAGTGGGAGAAGGTGTGTCCTTTCTCCCCCATCTTTTGGTTTTATGTCCATTAAAATTACATCACGCTATGTTCTCTCTATATATTTTTTTAAGAGAGGTGGCGCGTGCCGAGTCATTCATCTGCAGATACCTATGTGAGTGTTTTATTCACTTACCATCATTGCACTTTATTCTTTTTGTACTGTTGGTTGCACTCTATTGCGCTTAACTTTGTGAGGGATATATACACTCACTTACCCCTACAGAGATGCAGACACTCAGTGAGTGTCAAACGCATCACCTGAGTGATCACTGTTGCAGTGTAGGTGATACTCTCACTCACTAGTTTCTGAGCAATCACCCAATGAGCGACACCATCTCCCGAGTCATTGTCTCCGGAGAGGACCATGACTAGCGTCTCCCTTACACTCACCACTTTCTAAGTGGATGATTCCTATAGAGGAGAAGGCCCTACTTTGTGAGTGAGGAGTTGGGGAGGGGTAACTGTCCAGTCTAAGGGTCAAATAGGTCTTACGAACTATGACCCTTAGTCTGGGCCTATAATCAGTTAGTGTTTAGGAACTGCGATATTATGGTCATGCCTTGAAAGTGGCTCCAGGCTTACATGCTTTGGCCAAAGGGTTAACTAAATGACCCCTTTTTCTTTTTTTTATAACTTCTATTTTTATTGAGAAATTACCCCTTTTTCAAGAGATGTATAGGTATTTCACTGTGTATTTTTGTCACATTGGATGTTGCTCTTAACTTTGTTTCTTGTTTTATACAATTAGCCACGCCCAGCAGCACTCCTTTTGACACACACACACACACACACATATATATATATATATATATATATATACATATATATATATACATATACATATATATGCATATACATATATATATATACATAGTTAACAAACACACAGATACCCAGCAAGCTCTCAGAAACCCCCCCAAAATTACATATATATATGTAATTTTGGGGGGGTTTCTGAGAGCTTGCTGGGTATCTGTGTGTTTGTTAACTATGACCCTTCAATAAGGCCTGAGGTTCATGAACACGTCCTGGTTCGTACAGTATCCTCATAGGCAGCAGGACCAGCCACTGTGCACAGTCCACACTGGACCAGCAGAGGGTGCTGAGATGACGTGTGGGGAGCGAGTACGTGGAGAGCAGAGGGTGTACAAGAAGTGCTGTGTCCAAGGTACCTGTCTCTTCTGTGTCATCGAGTCCCACCGTGCTGGCAAACTCTGGTTTGTAATGATAATGAACAAGACGCATCTGAGAGATCCTCTTCAACTGCTCTGTGGTGTCCACCTGAAAGAGGGAGAGGTGGATATATAGAGAGTCATTTGAGGCTGTCTTCTTATTACTTAAATGTAAAATATCAGACAGTTGGGGGATGCACAAATCGATGCATCCATTTATTTTTGTGAAACACCAAACACCTTTCACCTCCCCCTCCCACCGCACCCCCCTCCCACCGCACCCCCATCCTCCCACCGCACCCCCATCCTCCCACCCCACCCCCCCCCCTCCCACCGCACCCCCATCCTCCCACCGCACCCCCATCCTCCCACCCCACCCCCCCCCTCCCACCGCACCCCCATCCTCCCACCGCACCCCCATCCTCCCACCGCACCCCCATCCTCCCACCGCACCCCCCCCTCCCACCGCACCCCCATCCTCCCACCGCACCCCCATCCTCCCACCGCACCCCCCCCTCCCACCGCACCCCCATCCTCCCACCGCACCCCCATCCTCCCACCCCACCCCCCCCCTCCCACCGCACCCCCATCCTCCCACCGCACCCCCATCCTCCCACCGCACCCCCATCCTCCCACCGCACCCCCCCCTCCCACCGCACCCCCATCCTCCCACCGCACCCCCATCCTCCCACCGCAACCCCATCCTCCCACGCACCCCCATCCTCCTCCACTCTAGCACATTGCCTGCTTCCTCACCTCCCGGAGGACCCCCTGTAGACTCAATGGCTACCTTACTTTCCCTCGTCTCCCGCACACTCCTCCCCCACCTCCAACATGTCCCCTCACGACACCTCACCCCCTCCTCCTCACCTCCTGCACACTCCTCCCCCACCTCCAACATGTCCCCTCACCCCCTCCTCCTCACCTCCTGCACACTCCTCCCCCACCTCCAACATGTCCCCTCACGACACCTCACCCCCTCCTCCTCACCTCCTGCACACTCCTTCCCCACCTCCGACATGTCCCCTCACGACACCTCACCCCCTCCTCCTCACCTCCTGCACACTCCTCCCCCACTTCCAACATGTCCCCTCACGACACCTCACCCCCTCCTCCTCACCTCCTGCACACTCCTCCCCCACCTCCAACATGTCCCCTCACGACACCTCACCCCCTCCTCCTCACCTCCTGCACACTCCTTCCCCACCTCCGACATGTCCCCTCACGACACCTCACCCCCTCCTCCTCACCTCCTGCACACTCCTCCCCCACTTCCAACATGTCCCCTCACGACACCTCACCCCCTCCTCCTCACCTCCTGCACACTCCTCCCCCACCTCCAACATGTCCCCTCACGACACCTCACCCCCTCCTCCTCACCTCCCGCACACTCCTCCCCCACCTCCAACATGTCCCCTCACGACACCTCACCCCCTCCTCCTCACCTCCCGCACCCTCCTCTCCCACCTCCAACATGTCCCCTCACGACACCTCTCCCTCTCCTCCTCACCTCCTGCTCACTCCTCCCCCACCTCCAACATGTCCCCTCACGATTTAACACCCTCTTGACCCTCGCCCCCTCCTCTCACCTCCTGCACGTCCTCCTTGGCCCGCATGTCGGAGGGGTGCAGGAGTGACCCCATGACCTTGACGTTCCCGTGTACTACGAGGGCTTCGTCCGGCCGCTCCGTGTTGATGCCGACGCGTCCGTGGTGGAACACGGTGTCCGACAGCTGCCCGCGTTGCCACAGCACCTCACTGTCGCTCTCAAACTGACCGGGGTTAGAGGCCTGCGGGGAGAGACCGATATGAGAAACCCCACAACGGCTGACTGAGAGGCCGCGATATGGCACCCTGTTAGCGCTATAGGACGCTTAATAACGCTCCCTTCACTGTCAGCAACTCTATATTTTCCTCTTTTACCAATTTACGGACGCTTACGCCCCGATCCCGTCGAACCGCATTACCACCATACAGTGCAGATAGTGTCAGAGCAATAGCTCAAAAAATCCAGTGCTCAAGAGTTCCTCACTAGCCTGTGTTAGCAGGGGACAGGGGTCTGCGGTGTAATCACATGCAGTTACTCTCCGAGAGAGTCTGTACTCACGGCATTGATAAAGCGCCCTGCGTGTGAAACGCGTTGGAGTGACAATATCAGTATGTTTTTGCCCATGTTTTTAATATAATAAACCCTTTTGATACATTCATCCCATAGCTGAAGCTGTGCACCGTTTTTTACCCCCTATTGGGGTGTTTCATACACCATACAGTACAACCCCGTAAACACTCTTATATTACCCCATATAGATAATGTTCTCTCTTGCAACATCCACTTCTAACCATGTCTTTACCGTAACGCCCAGAAACCCAGCATAATCCCTTGCAGGTCGTACAGCACGCACTACGCGCTGCATATAATGATCCCCTGGCACTCACGGTTACCCTGACTATGATGCGCTCAGAGGACTGCGCGGCCAACAAGTACGTCTGATTCTGAGCCTGAACCTGCAGCGCCACGACCAGGAGGAAAAACCTGGAGAGAGACCAGAGGAGGGAGAGAAAGAGAGGCCGGGAGGGACAGAGGGATAGGACGAGAGGGACAGAGGGAGAGGAAGAGAGGCCGGGAGGGACAGAGGGAGAGGAAGAGAGGCCGGGAGGGACAGAGGGAGAGGAAGAGAGGCCGGGAGGGACAGAGGGAGAGGAAGAGAGGCCGGGAGGGACAGAGGGAGAGGAAGAGAGGCCGGGAGGGACAGAGGGAGAGGAAGAGAGGCCGGGAGGGACAGAGGGAGAGGAAGAGAGGCCGGGAGGGACAGAGGGAGAGGAAGAGAGGACGAGAGGGACAGAGGGAGAGGAAGAGAGGCCGGGAGGGACAGAGGGAGAGGAAGAGAGGCCGGGAGGGACAGAGGGAGAGGAAGAGAGGCCGGGAGGGACAGAGGGAGAGGCCGGGAGGGACAGAGGGAGAGGAAGAGAGGCCGGGAGGGACAGAGGGAGAGGAAGAGAGGGACAGAGGGAGAGGAAGAGAGGCCGGGAGGGACAGAGGGAGAGGAAGAGAGGCCGGGAGGGACAGAGGGAGAGGCCGGGAGGGACAGAGGGAGAGAGGCCGGGAGGGACAGAGGGAGAGGAAGAGAGGCCGGGAGGGACAGAGGGAGAGAGGCCGGGAGGGACAGAGGGAGAGGAAGAGAGGCCGGGAGGGACAGAGGGAGAGGAAGAGAGGCCGGGAGGGACAGAGGGAGAGGAAGAGAGGGACAGAGGGAGAGGAAGAGAGGGACAGAGGGAGAGGAAGGTCGTTACCTCTTGTCAGGCTGAGTGGGAAAGTTACCCCTGGTTAGTGTACATATGATGAGTAATTACCTAGGGTCAGTGAGTGTGTATGAGGAGGGAAGTTAACATCTAGTCTCAATGTGGGTGGGGTTAGTTCTGGTCAGTGTGTTTGGGGGTGCAGGGTGTTTGTTTGGGGATTCAGTGTGTGTTGCAATGTGGTATTCACCTCTGGTCTGGGTTGGGTTTCCCTTTCTTTCTCATGTTATTCGCAGTGGTCTCGCTGAAGTGTAGCCTTCCGACTGTCACTTTGGTAACCTGATCCGTGGGAAGAGACAGCCTGAGAGAGAGAGAGACAGACAGCATGTTAAGAAGAGGCAGAGGCCGCAGAATGGGGCTGTCGACACCATAAGGGCTAAGTGCTTCACAAAGATGGCGTTTGGACGGCTCTCCTCCATCCCATGAGGCTATTCAACTTTAACGTGCGCCAGCAGGAGAATGGTCTGACTCCAGGCTGGCCGTGGGAGCCTGGTAGCCACGGGCCTCCCCTGGCCAGGGGTGTAAAACGCGCAGGGCTTGGGGTTTAAATAGCCTGGGTCACGCAGTAAAAACGATCACCTCTCTGAATTTCCCACCGATCCAGCCCCAGAAATGTATTATTTAAGTCTAACCAATATGTCTTAACTTTCTGTCAACCTGTTTATCGTCACCGCTTCAGCGGAACGGTCACGTCAGGCGGCTTCAAGGTGCCGGGAAAATGTTAAGAGGAAAGGCTCTGGCTGTCCGGTCGGGCCTGTGGTTCAGTCCCCAGAAGAGAGGGGGCAGACAGGAGGCGCAGACTCCTGCGGCCGGTCGGGGCCCCTGCCCTGGTCAGGTGGAGACAGCTGGCCGTCAAACTGTACGGTCAGGCCCAGGCTGCCACAATGGGGGACAGGGGGCGGAGTCGGCCTCTTAAGGGTCTCCCCCCCAAAATACGTGCAGGGCGCATGGGTTCGTCTGCGTACAGGGACTTGCGGCCGGCTGCCGTGTTTTGCTAAATGTTAAATGACAAAGCTGCGACCCGACTTTACTTCCGCTAAATAACTGGGGGTTGGCGCCATCTGGCAGGTGGGGTAAAACCGTAGGGCGCACACCTAATCCTTACTGTATGGAGACTGCCTGAGAGACAGGCAGGGTGTCATGTATGCAAAGTGCTTAAGAGGTAGACGATAGGTTATGTGGAGAGAGACAGCTACTGTAGAACACAGCACTTCAACCAAGAGACAGCTCCCTATCTGGGCCGGATACAGGCTTAGTGACCGGGGCGGTGTGCTGCTATTCCTGCAGTCAGCACAATATAGACTGACTATCCATTACACAGAGTGCAAAAGGGTTATATAAACCTGGGCACAACAACCACAATGTCCTGTTACCCGGAACAGGCTGCAAAGATACACCGTGTTTGAGATGGTGCAGTATAGAGGTAAATGTGCTGGTCTTTGAGGTGGGAGAACTCCGCCAGAGGCCTAGCATTCTCACTGAGCTCGCATGTACCCCATGCTCCCAAAATGAGACTGTAAGCAGGGACTCTGTGAGCTTGTAAATTGTACCACGTACTCTTATATGGGATTATGATCTGCCCTGGAGCAGTTCTATGGAGGAGGTGTATAAATGCAAGCAATAAGTTTAGGATTATCGTGCACTCTTCTCCTTCCCCTCAGTCCCCCCCCCCCATCCTCTCCCCTCTGCCCGCCCCCCTCCCAGCGACTCACGTGACGGGGTGGAATGGACGCTTGCTGCGATCAGACTGTGACTGCTCGATGTTGATGGACTGATTGATGGATTCCAGCTGCAGGGATAGACCAGGAGAAACCCGCGGGACGAGTTATATGGGCGCACACAGCCACCCATTTACACTTAGGCCGCGTCTATAGTGCCGGTGACGCGACCGATGACGTCGCCATTGGCGAAAGTTGCATTTAAAGTTTGAGCGACGTCGCTGGCGACGAGGCCAGTGACGTCACCAAGGGGGAGGGCAGAGTGCAGTAGGCGCTCTGTGATTGGTAAGGTGACAGTCGCATGTGGCGATCCAAAAATCAAATAACACGGGCTACAACATTTTTGGTCGCTCCGTAGCCGTCGCGCCTACTATAAGCGCACGCGACGGATTCAATGTGTTTGTTTTGGCGCGACGTCGCCAGGCGCTATAAGCGCAGCCTGAGGCCGCGCTTATAGTGCTGGCGACGAGACCGATGACGTCACCCGTTGCCACCCGCGAAAGTTATAATTCGGTTTTCTGTGATTGTTGCCAGCGACGTCACGAAAGGGGGCGGGCCGCGGTCTCTGATTGGTTTAGAGACCGTCACATCTGGCGACTGTCTCTAAAAAATAAAATAGACCCGGCTTCAAAATTTTGGGTCGTGACGTCGCTCCCCGCGCTTACTATAAGCGCTGACGACGGAGTCAATGTATTTGATTTGGAGCGACGTCGCATCGCCGTCGCCAGGCACTATAAGCGCAGCCTTAACATGACGCAATCATAACCAGTGACACAGCTCACACTGACACTCAAACCTCCCTTCTCCTCCTGCTCACCTTCAGTTTCAGGTAGGTGCACCCTAGGGGTATGATTTCTCTCTCTCATCTATGTCTGTTTCTTCCTCCCTATTGCTCTCTCCACTGATTACCTTCACCCATTCAGTGTCAGGTAGATGCACTCCAGCGGTATGGTGCCCTGTGGTGCAAGTGGGAGTCTCTCTCGCTCTCTCTTCCATTCTCTCTGTCACTCTCCTTCACCCATTCAGTTTCAGGTAGATGCACTCCAGCGGTATGGTGCCCTGTGGTGTAAGTGGGAGTCTCTCTCGCTCTCTCTTCCATTCTCTCTGTCACTCTCCCTTTCTCTGTTACTCACCTTCACCCCATTCAGTTTCAGGTAGAAGCACTCCAGCGGTAGGATCCCATCGGGTGTCTTGACATATTTTGGCTCCCCGATCATCCCGATGTACACAGTGACCTGGAAGTGGTTCTTCTTCTGGCATACAAAGGCATCGTCCCCCACCGAGAAGTTAAACCCTTTGTCGGCGTCCACCTTGTAGGTGGGCAGAGGGCTGCAGGAAGGGAGCAGATGTCACTGGGCACCTGACATCACCCATATACTGCCCACCACTAGTGATGCCCAGAGTGAACGGGTGCTCATGGCTCCTTATAGCTGGCGTGATCCCATGGGACCCAACTCGCCATCTTTATCTGCCCCCAGTCTCTAGGTTCAGAGTCTGTATTAGATGGAACCCCTCTCTTTAACCACAACCACTCTCTGGTGTATGGTGTATGCACAGTTATGGAGTCTGCTCGTCTATCTGCCACACCCTCTAACTCTTGTTTCTTTGGGTACTGAGCATTGCTATGGTTCTTATAGTTGGCATTATACAAAGAGACCCACTCACCTCCCGGCTTTCCCCCAACTTTTTCTCAAGGAGATCCACTTCACTCCCCTCCTACTCTCCTTTTCCTGTTTCTCAATGAGAACCTCTCCACCGCCTCCGTCCCTCTCTCTGCCCATGGATGGGGGTGGATATAGCATAGCTAGACATAGAGCTTTACTCACAGTTCTTTGTAGTTGGCGTCGTATAGGGAGACCCACTTGTTCTGCAGATGCGGTTGCCATTTTATAGACTGGTAATTGGGGTCCATGTAGGAGCCGTTGAGACTGTCATTGTCCTGCATGAGACCTGGAAGGAGAAGACAAGAGACGCTCTATGGGACTCCCAGAGCGAGCACAGACCCCCATACGCCTCCCTCCATGTGTCACTGTGTGTCATGTCCTACATAAGACCTGGGGGACGGGACAAGGGACACTACGAGACCCAGAGACAGCACTGAACCCCCAGACCTGTGGAACGATATTGTGTATGTTGGAGCCACACTCCGCGCCGTTGTGTGTGTGTATGCGTGTTCGTATATTAGGGTTTACAATATATGTATTAGTGTTTGTGTGTGTTAGGAGCTGGGTAATGACACACAAACACACATTCTACTGTCTCACCATGCCTCTATTAGGTATGTGGTGTCTCAGGCTATGTGTAGGTGTTACAACCCGGCTCCTGTTTTACCATGCCGTCACTAGGTATCTGGTCTCTTAGGCTATGTGTATGTGTGTGTGTGTCAGTACCCGGCTCCTGTTTCACCATGCCTCCATTAGGTATCTGGTCTCTCAGGGTGTTGGTTGGAGAATCTGAGTGTTTCCTCTTCTTTGCAGGATGCACAGGGAGCCTGCAACAGACCAATCAAACGCTTTATCAGTAAAGACGCGAGAAGAACTCGTCCCATTGAGAGGATTCCAGGAGATCAGGGACTTCTGATGAGTGACGCTGCCCCATAATGAGGGAGACTGCCTCCCCAACGAGACACCCTTCCCAATGAGCGAGACGCCCTTCCCAATGAGCGAGACACCTTTCCCAATGAGCGAGACGCCCTTCCCAATAAGCGAGACGCCCTTCCCAATAAGCGAGACGCCCTTCCCAATGAGCGAAACACCCTTCCCAATGAGCGAGACATCCTTCCCAATGAGCGAGACGCCCTTCCCAATGAGCGAGACGCCCTTCCCAATGAGCGAGACGCCCTTCCCAATGAGCGAGACTTGCAGATCTCCATCTCATAGATAATGATGAAGATGCCTAATCCGCTTCTCTACGCATCCGTTCTAAATAAACATTGTTTGGAAAACCCAATAAAAAGACTTAACATGGTCAGTGCAAGCTACCATTAATCTTACAATGAGAGGACGTCTCAGGCGCAGAGAAATATAGCTCTTAACTTGGGAGGAATTTTGCCTGCAAAACTCACATGAATAAATTAAAAGCAGGTGCCACTGACCCGATGACCAAACCAAGAGTCTGCATTTACCAGGCCGCTCCATACGCGTGCTTTCCACACTAGAATACATGCTGGGCTCCCCCGGGTGAATGGTCTATGTTGTTTTTGCCAGTGAAGGGGGCGGATGCAGCATATGCAAACAAAACTGTCTGGGCCAATCGGAGCGCTCCATTTCAGAAAGCTCCGTGCCTGATTTCTGACCTTTATACAATGGGGCATTCCGATTGGTTACTGTCACAGCTCTGATTTAGAACACTGCCCGCAAACTTTGGATGTGAGGGTGCGACAGACACACTCTTCCCCCTTCCCCGCACAGGCTTCCCACCCCCTCTCCCCGTAGGTACATACTCTGCCCCGTGTTGCTGCTGCAGGAGCTGGTGAAGCATCTGGGACTGCTGAACGTGATGCAAGTCCGTGGGGGGCATCCCGGGTCCAAGGGGGGGATACGGAGGCATCAGGGACTCCACTTTCAGGTACAGGTCCCGCTGCATGCTGGGATAGTGCTGCTGGTGCGCCGGGTGGGGTGGGGGCGGGCCCTGTAGGTGGACTGGGGGCGGGTGCTCCAGACGGGAAGGTGGGGTCATGTGACACATGTTTTCGGGGGTCATAGTGCGTAGCATGTGAGGATCTGGTGAGAAGAGGGTATGGGGGGACACGTTGCGTGAGAGGCACATATACACGTACATAATAAAGGAAACTTTACCCCTGATCTCTAAGACCCATTGTGGGTTAGCGCACCTGAACTACCATCATCTTAAATGCAGAGCGAAAGGGGAAAATGCCTATAGAGGCAGAGCGGGTGAGGCAGGGAGCTGCAGACATGTCTACTGATATATTTAGGGAGGGGCCGGTAGAGAATTCCAAGCATTTCTGTGCTCTGATAAACAGAGATACCAGCTCTAATATACAGAGCTCTCTCACTACAGCGTTCCCTGCTCTGCACAGACAGAGGCGCAGAGAGACTTAACAGAGCAGGGATGTTCACACAGACACTCCCACCTGCTTGTCCCACTGTGTGTCCCCACCCTGTCCTCACACAGCAGGCACCTTCACAGACACTCCCACCTGCTTGTCCCACTGTCTGTCCCCACCCTGCGACCTGTCCTCACACAGCAGGCACCTTCACAGTGACACTCCCACCTGCTTGTCCCACTGTCTGTCCCCACCCTGCACCCTGTCCTCACACAGCAGGCACCTTTACAGTGACACTCCCACCTGCTTGTCCCACTGTGTGTCCCCACCCTGCGACCTGTCCTCACACAGCAGAGACACCTTCACAGTGACACTCCCACCTGCTTGTCCCACTGTGTGTCCCCACCCTGTCCTCACACAGCAGGCACCTTCACAGTGACACTCGCACCTGTCTCATGGTGACCCCCACCCTGTATCTCTCTGTGCACAGAGGTGACAGCACAAATCCCCTTACATATAGGTCCATGTCTCCCCCATGCGTGTCACCGTTCCCTCACCCGCGCGTTTGCCGCTATACATCTCTCACCGGCTATGATGGTTCTCTCTGAAGTCCAGTCCCTCCATCCCATGCTCTGCAGGTCTGTGTGTACCTGTCTCTCTCGCGTTGTGTCAGTACCTCTCTCTCCATCTGCCTCCCCTCACTCTCTGCCTTCCGTCTCTCTATCTCTCCCCCCCACTCTCTGCCTCTCTGTCCCCTCCCCTCTATCTCTCCCCCCACTCTCTGCCTCCCCTCTCTATCTCTCCCCCCACTCTCTGCCTCCCCTCTCTCTATCTCTCCCCCCCACTCTCTGCCTCTCCACCCCTATCTCTATCTCTCCCCCCACTCTCTGCCTCCCCTCTCTCTATCTCTCCCCCCCACTCTCTGCCTCTCCTCCCCTCTCTCTCTCTCCCCCCACTCTCTGCCTCCCCTCTCTCTGCCTCCCCTCTCTCTATCTCTCCTCCCCTCACACTCTCTGCCTCACATCTCTCTCCCCCCTCACTCTTCCTCCACTCTCTCCCTGACGCCCTTGTCTCTCCATTCCCGTGTTCGCTTTCCCCCTCTCTTTCTGCTTCTTCTCTCTTTCACCCTCAACATTCTCTCCTTCCCATTCTCTCTGTTACTTCTCTTTTTTCCTCCCCTCTCTCTCCTTCCACAACCCCACACACTGGCTCTCTCTTTCTCGCTGCCTCTCTCGCTCCCTCTCTCGCATGCAGAACCATAGTCAGTATATTTACCCACGGGTTATCTCTCACACGTTTCTTACCTCCTCTTTCTCCTGGACGATAACACTAGCCGGACAAAACCACTTGTGTTGGAGGAGGGTGGAATACCGTATCGGCACTTACCATTCAGCTGCTGGGGGGAGTACGCCTCTGATCCAGAGTCCGGGGGAGAGTCAGGTAAAGTGCTGAGGGGGAGGAAGGAGCACGTAGCTATTAATACAAAGAGCTCAGACGGTGCTTTTGCACGGGCTTCTAACTAGTGCAGCGCACTTACACGGGCTTCTAACTAGTGCAGCGCTCTTACACGGGCTTCTAACTAGTGCAGCGCTCTTACACGGGCTTCTAACTAGTGCAGCGCTCTTACACGGGCTTCTAACTAGTGCAGCGCTCTTACACAGGCTTCTAACTAGTGCAGCGCTCTTACACGGGCTTCTAACTAGTGCAGCGCTCTTACACGGCTCCTAACTAGTGCAGCGCTCTTACACAGGCTTCTAACTAGTGCAGCGCTCTTACACGGGCTTCTAACTAGTGCAGCGCTCTTACACGGGCTTCTAATTAGTGCAGCTCTCTTACACGGGCTATTAACGAGTGCAGCGCTCTTACACAGCCAAATAACTAGTGCAGCGCTCTTACACACACCAACTAACTAGTGGAGCGCTCTTACACGCCAACTAACTAGTGCAGCGCTCTTACACAGCTTCCTAACTAGTGCAGCGCTCTTACACGGCCTCCTAACTAGTGCAGCGCTCTTACACGGCCTTCTAACTAGTGAAGCGCTCTTACACGGCCTCCTAACTAGTGCAGCGCTCTTACACGGCCTCCTAACTAGTGCAGCACTCTTACACAGCCTACTAACTAGTGCAGCGCTCTTACACAGCCTACTAACTAGTGCAGCGCTCTTACACGGCCTCCTAACTAGTGCAGTGCTCTTACACGGGCTTCTAACTAGTGCAGCGCTCTTACACGGGCTTCTAACTAGTGCAGCTCTCTTACACGGGCTCCTAACTAGTGCAGAGCTCTTACACAGCCTCCTAACTAGTGCAGCTCTCTTACACGGCCTCCTAACTAGTGCAGCGCTCTTACACGGCCTCCTAACTAGTGCAGCGCTCTTACACAGCCTCCTAACTAGTGCAGCGCTCTTACACGGCTGCTAACTAGTGCAGCTCTTACACGGGCTTCTAACTAGTGCAGCGCTCTTACACGGCCTCCTAACTAGTGCAGCGCTCTTACATGGCTTCTAACTAGTGCAGCGCTCTTACACAGCCAACTAACTAGTGCAGCGCTCTTACACAGCCTCCTAACTAGTGCAGCGCTATTACACGGGCTTCTAACTAGTGCAGCGCTCTTACACGGTCTCCTAACTAGTGCAGCGCTCTTATACAGCCAACTAACTAGTGCAGCGCTCTTACACAGCCAACTAACTAGTGCAGCTCTCTTACACAGCCTACTAACTAGTGCAGCCCTCTTACACGGGCTCCTATCTAGTGCAGCTCTCTTACACGGCCTCCTAACTAGTGCAGCGCTCTTACACAGCCTCCTAACTAGTACAGCGCTCTTACACAGCCTCCTAACTAGTGCAGCACTCTTACACAGCCTCCTAACTAGTGCAGCGCTCTTACACGGGCTCCTAACTAGTACAGCGCTCTTACACGGCTCCTAACTAGTGCAGCGCTCTTACACAGCCTCCTAACTAGTACAGCGCTCTTACACAGCCTCCTAACTAGTGCAGCACTCTTACACGGCCTCCTAACTAGTGCAGCGCTCTTACACGGCCTCCTAACTAGTGCAGCGCTCTTACACGGCTCCTAACTAGTGCAGCGCTCTTACACGGGCTTCTAACTAGTGCAGCGCTCTTACACGGGCTTCTAACTAGTGCAGCGCTCTTACACAGGCTTCTAACTAGTGCAGCGCTCTTACACGGGCTTCTAACTAGTGCAGCGCTCTTACACGGCTCCTAACTAGTGCAGCGCTCTTACACAGGCTTCTAACTAGTGCAGCGCTCTTACACGGGCTTCTAACTAGTGCAGCGCTCTTACACAGGCTTCTAATTAGTGCAGCTCTCTTACACGGGCTATTAACGAGTGCAGCGCTCTTACACAGCCAAATAACTAGTGCAGCGCTCTTACACACACCAACTAACTAGTGGAGCGCTCTTACACGCCAACTAACTAGTGCAGCGCTCTTACACAGCTTCCTAACTAGTGCAGCGCTCTTACACGGCCTCCTAACTAGTGCAGCGCTCTTACACGGCCTTCTAACTAGTGAAGCGCTCTTACACAGCCTCCTAACTAGTGCAGCGCTCTTACACAGCCTCCTAACTAGTGCAGCACTCTTACACAGCCTACTAACTAGTGCAGCGCTCTTACACGGCCTCCTAACTAGTACAGCGCTCTTACACGGCTCCTAACTAGTACAGCGCTCTTACACGGCCTCCTAACTAATGCAGCGCTCTTACACGGCCTCCTAACTAGTACAGCGCTCTTACACGGCTCCTAACTAGTACAGCGCTCTTACACGGGCTTCTAACTAGTGCAGCGCTCTTACACGGCC
This sequence comes from Ascaphus truei, assembly GCF_040206685.1. Classification (NCBI taxonomy): domain Eukaryota; kingdom Metazoa; phylum Chordata; class Amphibia; order Anura; family Ascaphidae; genus Ascaphus; species Ascaphus truei. The sequence continues at coordinate 22,131,544 of NC_134494.1, read as the reverse complement.
TCCTAACTAGTGCAGAGCTCTTACACGGCCTCCTAACTAGTGCAGCGCTCTTACACGGCCTCCTAACTAGTGCAGCGCTCTTACACGGCTCCTAACTAGTGCAGCGCTCTTACACGGGCTTCTAACTAGTGCAGCGCTCTTACACGGGCTTCTAACTAGTGCAGCGCTCTTACACAGGCTTCTAACTAGTGCAGCGCTCTTACACGGGCTTCTAACTAGTGCAGCGCTCTTACACGGCTCCTAACTAGTGCAGCGCTCTTACACAGGCTTCTAACTAGTGCAGCGCTCTTACACGGGCTTCTAACTAGTGCAGCGCTCTTACACGGCTCCTAACTAGTGCAGCGCTCTTACACAGGCTTCTAACTAGTGCAGCGCTCTTACACGGGCTTCTAACTAGTGCAGCGCTCTTACACGGGCTTCTAATTAGTGCAGCTCTCTTACACGGGCTATTAACGAGTGCAGCGCTCTTACACAGCCAAATAACTAGTGCAGCGCTCTTACACACACCAACTAACTAGTGGAGCGCTCTTACACGCCAACTAACTAGTGCAGCGCTCTTACACAGCTTCCTAACTAGTGCAGCGCTCTTACACGGCCTCCTAACTAGTGCAGCGCTCTTACACGGCCTTCTCACTAGTGAAGCGCTCTTACACGGCCTCCTAACTAGTGCAGCGCTCTTACACGGCCTCCTAACTAGTGCAGCACTCTTACACAGCCTACTAACTAGTGCAGCGCTCTTACACAGCCTACTAACTAGTGCAGCGCTCTTACACGGCCTCCTAACTAGTGCAGTGCTCTTACACGGGCTTCTAACTAGTGCAGCGCTCTTACACGGGCTTCTAACTAGTGCAGCTCTCTTACACGGGCTCCTAACTAGTGCAGAGCTCTTACACAGCCTCCTAACTAGTGCAGCTCTCTTACACGGCCTCCTAACTAGTGCAGCGCTCTTACACGGCCTCCTAACTAGTGCAGCGCTCTTACACAGCCTCCTAACTAGTGCAGCGCTCTTACACGGCTGCTAACTAGTGCAGCTCTTACACGGGCTTCTAACTAGTGCAGCGCTCTTACACGGCCTCCTAACTAGTGCAGCGCTCTTACATGGCTTCTAACTAGTGCAGCGCTCTTACACAGCCAACTAACTAGTGCAGCGCTCTTACACAGCCTCCTAACTAGTGCAGCGCTATTACACGGGCTTCTAACTAGTGCAGCGCTCTTACACGGTCTCCTAACTAGTGCAGCGCTCTTATACAGCCAACTAACTAGTGCAGCGCTCTTACACAGCCAACTAACTAGTGCAGCTCTCTTACACAGCCTACTAACTAGTGCAGCCCTCTTACACGGGCTCCTATCTAGTGCAGCTCTCTTACACGGCCTCCTAACTAGTGCAGCGCTCTTACACAGCCTCCTAACTAGTACAGCGCTCTTACACAGCCTCCTAACTAGTGCAGCACTCTTACACAGCCTCCTAACTAGTGCAGCGCTCTTACACGGGCTCCTAACTAGTACAGCGCTCTTACACGGCTCCTAACTAGTGCAGCGCTCTTACACAGCCTCCTAACTAGTACAGCGCTCTTACACAGCCTCCTAACTAGTGCAGCACTCTTACACGGCCTCCTAACTAGTGCAGCGCTCTTACACGGCCTCCTAACTAGTGCAGCGCTCTTACACGGCTCCTAACTAGTGCAGCGCTCTTACACGGGCTTCTAACTAGTGCAGCGCTCTTACACGGGCTTCTAACTAGTGCAGCGCTCTTACACAGGCTTCTAACTAGTGCAGCGCTCTTACACGGGCTTCTAACTAGTGCAGCGCTCTTACACGGCTCCTAACTAGTGCAGCGCTCTTACACAGGCTTCTAACTAGTGCAGCGCTCTTACACGGGCTTCTAACTAGTGCAGCGCTCTTACACAGGCTTCTAATTAGTGCAGCTCTCTTACACGGGCTATTAACGAGTGCAGCGCTCTTACACAGCCAAATAACTAGTGCAGCGCTCTTACACACACCAACTAACTAGTGGAGCGCTCTTACACGCCAACTAACTAGTGCAGCGCTCTTACACAGCTTCCTAACTAGTGCAGCGCTCTTACACGGCCTCCTAACTAGTGCAGCGCTCTTACACGGCCTTCTAACTAGTGAAGCGCTCTTACACGGCCTCCTAACTAGTGCAGCGCTCTTACACAGCCTCCTAACTAGTGCAGCACTCTTACACAGCCTACTAACTAGTGCAGCGCTCTTACACGGCCTCCTAACTAGTACAGCGCTCTTACACGGCTCCTAACTAGTACAGCGCTCTTACACGGCCTCCTAACTAATGCAGCGCTCTTACACGGCCTCCTAACTAGTACAGCGCTCTTACACGGCTCCTAACTAGTACAGCGCTCTTACACGGGCTTCTAACTAGTGCAGCGCTCTTACACGGCCTCCTAACTAGTGCAGAGCTCTTACACGGCCTCCTAACTAGTGCAGCGCTCTTACACGGCCTCCTAACTAGTGCAGCGCTCTTACACGGCTCCTAACTAGTGCAGCGCTCTTACACGGGCTTCTAACTAGTGCAGCGCTCTTACACGGGCTTCTAACTAGTGCAGCGCTCTTACACAGGCTTCTAACTAGTGCAGCGCTCTTACACGGGCTTCTAACTAGTGCAGCGCTCTTACACGGCTCCTAACTAGTGCAGCGCTCTTACACAGGCTTCTAACTAGTGCAGCGCTCTTACACGGGCTTCTAACTAGTGCAGCGCTCTTACACGGGCTTCTAATTAGTGCAGCTCTCTTACACGGGCTATTAACGAGTGCAGCGCTCTTACACAGCCAAATAACTAGTGCAGCGCTCTTACACACACCAACTAACTAGTGGAGCGCACTTACACGCCAACTAACTAGTGCAGCGCTCTTACACAGCTTCCTAACTAGTGCAGCGCTCTTACACGGCCTCCTAACTAGTGCAGCGCTCTTACACGGCCTTCTAACTAGTGAAGCGCTCTTACACGGCCTCCTAACTAGTGCAGCGCTCTTACACGGCCTCCTAACTAGTGCAGCACTCTTACACAGCCTACTAACTAGTGCAGCGCTCTTACACGGCCTCCTAACTAGTGCAGTGCTCTTACACGGGCTTCTAACTAGTGCAGCGCTCTTACACGGGCTTCTAACTAGTGCAGCTCTCTTACACGGGCTCCTAACTAGTGCAGAGCTCTTACACAGCCTCCTAACTAGTGCAGCTCTCTTACACAGCCTCCTAACTAGTGCAGCGCTCTTACACGGCCTCCTAACTAGTGCAGCGCTCTTACACGGCTGCTAACTAGTGCAGCTCTTACACGGGCTTCTAACTAGTGCAGCGCTCTTACACGGCCTCCTAACTAGTGCAGCGCTCTTACATGGCTTCTAACTAGTGCAGCGCTCTTACACAGCCTACTAACTAGTGCAGCGCTCTTACACGGCCTCCTAACTAGTGCAGTGCTCTTACACGGGCTTCTAACTAGTGCAGCGCTCTTACACGGGCTTCTAACTAGTGCAGCTCTCTTACACGGGCTCCTAACTAGTGCAGAGCTCTTACACAGCCTCCTAACTAGTGCAGCTCTCTTACACGGCCTCCTAACTAGTGCAGCGCTCTTACACGGCCTCCTAACTAGTGCAGCGCTCTTACACGGGCTTCTAACTAGTGCAGCGCTCTTACACGGGCTTCTAACTAGTGCAGCTCTCTTACACGGGCTGCTAACTAGTGCAGCTCTTACACGGGCTTCTAACTAGTGCAGCGCTCTTACACGGCCTCCTAACTAGTGCAGCGCTCTTACATGGCTTCTAACTAGTGCAGCGCTCTTACACAGCCAACTAACTAGTGCAGCGCTCTTACACAGCCTCCTAACTAGTGCAGCGCTATTACACGGGCTTCTAACTAGTGCAGCGCTCTTACACGGTCTCCTAACTAGTGCAGCGCTCTTATACAGCCAACTAACTAGTGCAGCGCTCTTACACAGCCAACTAACTAGTGCAGCTCTCTTACACAGCCTACTAACTAGTGCAGCCCTCTTACACGGGCTCCTATCTAGTGCAGCTCTCTTACACGGCCTCCTAACTAGTGCAGCGCTCTTACACAGCCTCCTAACTAGTACAGCGCTCTTACACAGCCTCCTAACTAGTGCAGCACTCTTACACAGCCTCCTAACTAGTGCAGCGCTCTTACACGGCCTCCTAACTAGTGCAGTGCTCTTACACGGGCTTCTAACTAGTGCAGCGCTCTTACACGGGCTTCTAACTAGTGCAGCTCTCTTACACGGGCTCCTAACTAGTGCAGAGCTCTTACACAGCCTCCTAACTAGTGCAGCTCTCTTACACGGCCTCCTAACTAGTGCAGCGCTCTTACACGGCCTCCTAACTAGTGCAGCGCTCTTACACGGGCTTCTAACTAGTGCAGCGCTCTTACACGGGCTTCTAACTAGTGCAGCTCTCTTACACGGGCTCCTAACTAGTGCAGAGCTCTTACACAGCCTCCTAACTAGTGCAGCTCTCTTACACGGCCTCCTAACTAGTGCAGCGCTCTTACACGGCCTCCTAACTAGTGCAGCGCTCTTACACGGCTGCTAACTAGTGCAGCTCTTACACGGGCTTCTAACTAGTGCAGCGCTCTTACACGGCCTCCTAACTAGTGCAGCGCTCTTACATGGCTTCTAACTAGTGCAGCGCTCTTACACAGCCAACTAACTAGTGCAGCGCTCTTACACAGCCTCCTAACTAGTGCAGCGCTATTACACGGGCTTCTAACTAGTGCAGCGCTCTTACACGGTCTCCTAACTAGTGCAGCGCTCTTATACAGCCAACTAACTAGTGCAGCGCTCTTACACAGCCAACTAACTAGTGCAGCTCTCTTACACAGCCTACTAACTAGTGCAGCCCTCTTACACGGGCTCCTATCTAGTGCAGCTCTCTTACACGGCCTCCTAACTAGTGCAGCGCTCTTACACAGCCTCCTAACTAGTACAGCGCTCTTACACAGCCTCCTAACTAGTGCAGCACTCTTACACAGCCTCCTAACTAGTGCAGCGCTCTTACACGGCCTCCTAACTAGTACAGCGCTCTTACACGGCTCCTAACTAGTGCAGCGCTCTTACACGGCCTCCTAACTAGTGCAGAGCTCTTACACGGCCTCCTAACTAGTGCAGCGCTCTTACACGGCCTCCTAACTAGTGCAGCGCTCTTACACGGCTCCTAACTAGTGCAGCTCTTACACGGGCTTCTAACTAGTGCAGCGCTCTTACACGGGCTTCTAACTAGTGCAGCGCTCTTACACGGGCTTCTAACTAGTGCAGCGCTCTTACACGGGCTTCTAATTAGTGCAGCTCTCTTACACGGGCTCCTAACTAGTGCAGCGCTCTTACACGGCCTCCTAACTAGTGCAGCGCTCTTACACGGCCTTTTAACTAGTGCAGCGCTCTTACACGGCTCCTAACTAGTGCAGCTCTTACACGGGCTTCTAACTAGTGCAGCGCTCTTACACGGGCTTCTAACTAGTGCAGCGCTCTTACACGGGCTACTAATTAGTGCATCTCTCTTACACGGCCTCCTAACTAGTGCAGCGCTCTTACACGGGCTTCTAACTAGTACAGCGCTCTTACACGGGCTTCTAACTAGTGCAGCGCTCTTACACGGGCTACTAATTAGTGCATCTCTCTTACACGGCCTCCTAACTAGTGCAGCGCTCTTACACGGCCTTCTAACTAGTGAAGCGCTCTTACACGGCCTCCTAACTAGTGCAGCGCCCTTACACGCCAACTAACTAGTGCAGCGCTCTTACACAGCTTCCTAACTAGTGCAGCGCTCTTACACGGCCTGCTAACTAGTGCAGCGCTCTTACACGGCCTTCTAACTAGTGAAGCGCTCTTACACGGCCTCCTAACTAGTGCAGCGCTCTTACACGGCCTCCTAACTAGTGTAGCACTCTTACACAGCCTACTAACTAGTGCAGCGCTCTTACACGGCCTCCTAACTAGTGCAGCGCTCTTACACGGGCTTCTAACTAGTGCAGCGCTCTTACACGGGCTTCTAATTAGTGCAGCTCTCTTACACAGCCAATTAACTAGTGCAGCGCTCTTACACGGCCTCCTAACTAGTGCAGCGCTCTTACAGGGGCTTCTAACTAGTGCAGCACTCTTACACGGGCTTCTAACTAGTGCAGCTCTCTTACACGGGCTCCTAACTAGTGCAGAGCTCTTACACAGCCTCCTAACTAGTGCAGCTCTCTTGCACGGCCTCCTAACTAGTGCAGCACTCTTACACAGCCTACTAACTAGTGCAGCGCTCTTACACGGCCTCCTAACTAGTGCAGTGCTCTTACACGGGCTTCTAACTAGTGCAGCGCTCTTACACGGGCTTCTAACTAGTGCAGCTCTCTTACACGGGCTCCTAACTAGTGCAGAGCTCTTACACAGCCTCCTAACTAGTGCAGCTCTCTTACACGGCCTCCTAACTAGTGCAGCGCTCTTACACGGCCTCCTAACTAGTGCAGCGCTCTTACACAGCTGCTAACTAGTGCAGCTCTTACACGGGCTTCTAACTAGTGCAGCGCTCTTACACGGCCTCCTAACTAGTGCAGCGCTCTTACATGGCTTCTAACTAGTGCAGCGCTCTTACACAGCCTACTAACTAGTGCAGCGCTCTTACACGGCCTCCTAACTAGTGCAGTGCTCTTACACGGGCTTCTAACTAGTGCAGCGCTCTTACACGGGCTTCTAACTAGTGCAGCTCTCTTACACGGGCTCCTAACTAGTGCAGAGCTCTTACACAGCCTCCTAACTAGTGCAGCTCTCTTACACGGCCTCCTAACTAGTGCAGCGCTCTTACACGGCCTCCTAACTAGTGCAGCGCTCTTACACGGGCTTCTAACTAGTGCAGCGCTCTTACACGGGCTTCTAACTAGTGCAGCTCTCTTACACGGGCTGCTAACTAGTGCAGCTCTTACACGGGCTTCTAACTAGTGCAGCGCTCTTACACGGCCTCCTAACTAGTGCAGCGCTCTTACATGGCTTCTAACTAGTGCAGCGCTCTTACACAGCCAACTAACTAGTGCAGCGCTCTTACACAGCCTCCTAACTAGTGCAGCGCTATTACACGGGCTTCTAACTAGTGCAGCGCTCTTACACGGTCTCCTAACTAGTGCAGCGCTCTTATACAGCCAACTAACTAGTGCAGCGCTCTTACACAGCCAACTAACTAGTGCAGCTCTCTTACACAGCCTACTAACTAGTGCAGCCCTCTTACACGGGCTCCTATCTAGTGCAGCTCTCTTACACGGCCTCCTAACTAGTGCAGCGCTCTTACACAGCCTCCTAACTAGTACAGCGCTCTTACACAGCCTCCTAACTAGTGCAGCACTCTTACACAGCCTCCTAACTAGTGCAGCGCTCTTACACGGCCTCCTAACTAGTGCAGTGCTCTTACACGGGCTTCTAACTAGTGCAGCGCTCTTACACGGGCTTCTAACTAGTGCAGCTCTCTTACACGGGCTCCTAACTAGTGCAGAGCTCTTACACAGCCTCCTAACTAGTGCAGCTCTCTTACACGGCCTCCTAACTAGTGCAGCGCTCTTACACGGCCTCCTAACTAGTGCAGCGCTCTTACACGGGCTTCTAACTAGTGCAGCGCTCTTACACGGGCTTCTAACTAGTGCAGCTCTCTTACACGGGCTCCTAACTAGTGCAGAGCTCTTACACAGCCTCCTAACTAGTGCAGCTCTCTTACACGGCCTCCTAACTAGTGCAGCGCTCTTACACGGCCTCCTAACTAGTGCAGCGCTCTTACACGGCTGCTAACTAGTGCAGCTCTTACACGGGCTTCTAACTAGTGCAGCGCTCTTACACGGCCTCCTAACTAGTGCAGCGCTCTTACATGGCTTCTAACTAGTGCAGCGCTCTTACACAGCCAACTAACTAGTGCAGCGCTCTTACACAGCCTCCTAACTAGTGCAGCGCTATTACACGGGCTTCTAACTAGTGCAGCGCTCTTACACGGTCTCCTAACTAGTGCAGCGCTCTTATACAGCCAACTAACTAGTGCAGCGCTCTTACACAGCCAACTAACTAGTGCAGCTCTCTTACACAGCCTACTAACTAGTGCAGCCCTCTTACACGGGCTCCTATCTAGTGCAGCTCTCTTACACGGCCTCCTAACTAGTGCAGCGCTCTTACACAGCCTCCTAACTAGTACAGCGCTCTTACACAGCCTCCTAACTAGTGCAGCACTCTTACACAGCCTCCTAACTAGTGCAGCGCTCTTACACGGCCTCCTAACTAGTACAGCGCTCTTACACGGCTCCTAACTAGTGCAGCGCTCTTACACGGCCTCCTAACTAGTGCAGAGCTCTTACACGGCCTCCTAACTAGTGCAGCGCTCTTACACGGCCTCCTAACTAGTGCAGCGCTCTTACACGGCTCCTAACTAGTGCAGCTCTTACACGGGCTTCTAACTAGTGCAGCGCTCTTACACGGGCTTCTAACTAGTGCAGCGCTCTTACACGGGCTTCTAACTAGTGCAGCGCTCTTACACGGGCTTCTAATTAGTGCAGCTCTCTTACACGGGCTCCTAACTAGTGCAGCGCTCTTACACGGCCTCCTAACTAGTGCAGCGCTCTTACATGGCCTCCTAACTAGTGCAGCGCTCTTACACGGCCTCCTAACTAGTGCAGCGCTCTTACATGGCCTCCTAACTAGTGCAGCGCTCTTACACAGCCTTTTAACTAGTGTAGCACTCTTACACAGCCTTTTAACTAGTGCAGCGCTCTTACACGGCTCCTAACTAGTGCAGCTCTTACACGGGCTTCTAACTAGTGCAGCGCTCTTACACGGGCTTCTAACTAGTACAGCGCTCTTACACGGGCTTCTAACTAGTGCAGCGCTCTTACACGGGCTACTAATTAGTGCATCTCTCTTACACGGCCTCCTAACTAGTGCAGCGCTCTTACACGGCCTTCTAACTAGTGAAGCGCTCTTACACGGCCTCCTAACTAGTGCAGCGCTCTTACACGGGCTTCTAACTAGTGCAGCGCTCTTACACGGGCTTCTAACTAGTGCAGCTCTCTTACACGGGCTCCTAACTAGTGCAGAGCTCTTACACAGCCTCCTAACTAGTGCAGCTCTCTTACACGGCCTCCTAACTAGTGCAGCGCTCTTACACGGCCTCCTAACTAGTGCAGCGCTCTTACACGGCTGCTAACTAGTGCAGCTCTTACACGGGCTTCTAACTAGTGCAGCGCTCTTACACGGCCTCCTAACTAGTGCAGCGCTCTTACATGGCTTCTAACTAGTGCAGCGCTCTTACACAGCCAACTAACTAGTGCAGCGCTCTTACACAGCCTCCTAACTAGTGCAGCGCTATTACACGGGCTTCTAACTAGTGCAGCGCTCTTACACGGTCTCCTAACTAGTGCAGCGCTCTTATACAGCCAACTAACTAGTGCAGCGCTCTTACACAGCCAACTAACTAGTGCAGCTCTCTTACACAGCCTACTAACTAGTGCAGCCCTCTTACACGGGCTCCTATCTAGTGCAGCTCTCTTACACGGCCTCCTAACTAGTGCAGCGCTCTTACACAGCCTCCTAACTAGTACAGCGCTCTTACACAGCCTCCTAACTAGTGCAGCACTCTTACACAGCCTCCTAACTAGTGCAGCGCTCTTACACGGCCTCCTAACTAGTACAGCGCTCTTACACGGCTCCTAACTAGTGCAGCGCTCTTACACGGCTCCTAACTAGCGCAGCGCTCTTACACGGCCTCCTAACTAGTGCAGCGCTCTTACACGGCCTCCTAACTAGTGCAGCGCTCTTACACGGCTCCTAACTAGTGCAGCTCTTACACGGGCTTCTAACTAGTGCAGCGCTCTTACACGGGCTTCTAACTAGTGCAGCGCTCTTACACGGGCTCCTAACTAGCGCAGCGCTCTTACACAGTCTCCTAACTAGCGCAGCACTCTTACACGGCTCCTAACTAGCGCAGCGCTCTTACACGGCCTCCTAATTAGCGCAGACAACTGTCCAGAGCCGGAAGGTGTAGGTCGGCTGGCCAGGTCCCTTCCTCTGCAGGGTAACCCTGGCGTACTCCCGGAAAGACCCGCCCTCACCCCCGGGGCCCAGGGTAAGCGTTCCGTTCTGGGCCCCCGTAATGCGGTCGGAGGGCCGGGATATAGCTAATACGCAGTGCTACTGTATTCCCCGGCTCTGGTTCCCCATCTCTCCTCTAAAAGCCCTTCCCCAGCGTGTGGACGGGAGCCACACCGAGAGTTAAATAATGTCCTGTACGTTATTGGAAGAGAACATGGCAGTCACCTAAAGTAACCCGCCGGTAAGGCTCCGCTCACACACTGCGGTACGGCCGTTATTTCTGCGTGCAATTCGCGGAGTGGAGACGGACGTCAACGCCAGGAAAATCACATCTGTTCCTGTTTGCGTAAACCGTGCGACGCGCGCCCTGATTCAGCGAACCTGGGGGTGGCCAACGCCAATCCTCAAGGGGCCACCAACAGGTCAGGTTTGCAGGATATCCCTGCTTCAGCACAGGTGGCGCAATCAAAGCATGAGCCACTGATCGAGCCACCTGCGCTGAAGCAGGGGTATCCTCAAAACCTGACCGCTTGGGTGGCCCCTTGAGGGCATGAGTTGGCCGACCCCGGGGTTAAACTTTCCGCCCCATGCTCCCCGCTGCCCACACCCTGTGTGCCCCTCACCTGGCTGCGTAGCTGGCATTGGGCTCCGCCTTAATGGGAAGGCCTGCGCTGCCCAGGCAGGCGGGTCCCGGGTATCCTTTGGGGGTGAGCAGGCCGTTGTTGTTGTTGCAGTTTAGGTGGGATGGGTAGGCAGGCCCCCCGCAGGCGCTCCCCAGGCCAGGTCGCGCGCCCATCTGCTGCCCCAGGTGCAGCATCCCCCCGGAGCTGGCGCCGCCCGGGTGGCCCGCGTTGGTGATGACACCGGGCAGGTGTAGGCCGGCAGAGACGCAGGGCTGAGGGTTGGCATAGCTGGCAGAGGCGGAGATATCCGGGAAGCAGCTGTTTTTGTGTAGAGACCATACGGGCAGAGGTCAGAGGTCAGAGGTGTGTGTGTATACAAAGTCAGCAGAGCAGGATATATAATAGTGAGGGACACACATACATACAAAGCACAACAAGGTGTGTATATATATATTTATATGGAGGCATACACATGCAACACCCCTGTCCCCCCCCCCCCCCCCCCGGCCAGAGGGACAGGGGGTACAGGGGGAAGGAGATGGATATTAACAGTCTCTGTAGCTTGAAACACTTTTGTGACCTGCTTAAAGTGATGTCGGTGCTCAGCGGCTCACCTGATTGTGTCAACAGGACAGGCTTTAGGATCCGCTCAGGGCACTTGGATCCGCGCCGGGAGCTTTTAACATGAATTTATTGAACTTAAGACACCCTCTTCGTAGACGTACATGAAGAACACAACTGGTGTGAATGTGGCATGATCAGAACGTCTTCCCCCCAGCCCCTCACACTACGGGTCACGGCTCATCCCGATTCCGAGCCTTATGCCCGGCCAGGCCCAGACCCAAATCCTAGTCTGGGAATTGTCAGCAGCCCGACCAGGCCCCTTCCTAGTCCTGCAGGCGGACACTACTCCCTCCTGTAGTAGAATCACTGTCGGCTTTCCTTCTTGGGAGGCCCTAATACTGGGATACTGTCCCTGTGCTAAAAACAAACATAAAGATGTCCTTTACAGGCCAACCTGGAGACCTCCTGGATGGTAAGGGGAATCCTCCTGATGTTAATTGGGGTCTGGCCACAAAATGGGAGGATCCCCACCTTTTACACTATGGGGCGGCGGTCTGCCCCAGTATCTGGGCAGAATACATGTTGCAAGGTGGTCACCCCATTACCATGTGACCATCTAGCAAACTCCAGAACTAAACGTGACTAACACTAACCTTTAGAAAGAGCAACGTATGAGACACAACAGTGTGACTAACTCACATGCACCAGGCCTGGTGGGGATTTAACCCCTACACTGCCTGCAGCTACCAGGGCCGACATGCAGGGATTTTCTAAACTTAGCAAGGGTGCTGCTATACAAAATTGGCAGAAAGTCTAGAATATATAGAGACACACACACACACCACAGTGAGCAGAGTTATATATATATATATATATATATATATATATATACACACACACACACACACACACACAAACACACACACACACACACACACACACACACACACACACACACACACACACACTGTATGTGTGTGTAACCCCACTCCTAAAGGGTTACTAAAACGACTATTTTATGGTGGTTTGCTATGGGGATCCAGATGTCACGCAGGGGTATATAAGGAGGAGGGACTATTCTGGAAGGTTAGGTTCCAGGAGGATACAAGGAGAGGAGCCTCAGGCTGCGTCCATAGACACAGCAGCCGTAAGGAGGAGTGCAGAGGCTCGCGGAGGCTGGGGAAAAGCGGGTGCTTTCCGTGGCCTTCGTTCGCGCGCCGTCCGGGGGGGTGTCTATGGGCGGGCCAGTGACGTCACGGAGCTGGTTCGCCCTCATTGGGCAAACCGCTCACGTGACCGGCCTATCGCGCAAGAAATCACTTTTGACTGATTTCACGGGCATTGCGCGCCCGCTTCCGCCCGCACCCCGTATAGACACGATCACTGCCTTTAGGCAGTCTGATCGCTCAGCGTGCGGACACATCGGCGCGGTCTGCCCACCTATGGACGCAGCCTCAGGGAGACTAGATAAGCAATGTTTATAAAGTAATAGTACAGACCAGGCCCCCCTGTTTATTACATTGTAAATAGGGACAGGGCCGTCTTAACAGCATTATAGGCCCCCGGGCAAAGCAGTGCACTGGGCCCCGCCAACTCTCCGCTACAAGTCGTCATTTGTCTTCTTCTACCGAGTTAGCGGGAGATTTGAATGTTGAGGCGGGTGATCGGAAAATTAGTGTTAAATTCTGGTCTGTGCATAGATTAGCATGGGGCCCCTATGCTCGTGTGGCCCCCGGGCAACTGCCCAGCGTGCCCATGCGTTAAGACGGCCCTGGGTAGGGACAGTCACCGTTAAGTTAGGATCCCCAAAAGAAGGAAGGGGGTCCTGAATAAGTAATGAAAAGGAATATGGCACGTCAAGGAAGGCCTCAGGAAAGAGGGCTCCCGGGTGCCGGCGGACCAGCTCTAACCGCGGATCAAGTCAGAAAGACCCGCCAGGGATTAATACCGATGATGGTGTTGAAGCAACAAGGGGGGGCCGGGTCCCACCCTTACTCAGGGCAACTAAGTGAAAGTACCTTCATGTGAGTGCTATGAGTGGGCACTGATGGAAGCGCTGTATTCATGTATGTCTATTATAAAATCCAGTACAACGTTGTTAACATCTGCATGAGCGCTCCCTGTCCACGGGGACACGAATAAATGACTTGTACAATAAGGCCCCGCTTCTTGGCGCTTTGCGGCGATCCGCCAATACGGCGGTACCGAGAAGGGGGCCGACATGTCTGCGCATGCGCAGAAGAGAGATGGCCGAGTTCACGCATGCGCAGAAGGGGGATGGCAGAGTTCGCGCATGCGCAGAAGAGAGATGGCCGAGTTCACGCATGCGCAGAAGGGGGATGGCAGAGTTCGCGCATGCGCAGAAGGGGGATGGCAGAGTTCGCGCATGCGCAGAACGGGGGACTGCAAGCCTGCGTATGCGCAGAAGGGTAGGAGACGCCGAAATTCGCCGGTTACACTTTTTGCTCTGCGTCGGCGCCGTGGAACGGAACCTGCCGTATGAGCGGGGCCCTACTGTACTACAAAAGTTCCTGGCCCACATTATTGTACAACCTTGCTACCTCATCGCCCAGCCGCTGAATCCAGCCCTGACTCACGGTAACCCATCCGGAGTAGCCACCCCAATGTAATCTCCCCGGAAGCTGGGATGGGAGGGTTACCTATATATGCTCTATAACACACTCACAATACTCACTGGAGAAGGTGCCACCAGTTGTATCTCCTCCAGAGGAATAAAATATAGTGTTTAAATCTCTTACGTTGCTTGGCCAATAGGATGCTCTCGCTCTCTTTCTGTTTAATAGGTAACACACACACACACACACACACACACACACACACTAGAGCAGGGGGCGGCCAACCCCAGTCCTCAAGGGACACCAACAGGCCAGGCATTAGGGATATCCCTGCTTCAGAGCAAAGGTGGCTCAATCAGTGGCTCAGTCAATCTGACGGAACCACCTGTGCTGAAGCAGGGATATCCTTAAAACCTGACCTCTTGGTGGCCCTTGAGGACTGTAGATGGTCACCCCTGCACTAGAGCCTCTCTCTCTCTGTCCACTGAGACTGACACGCACAGAAACAGGCCGGATGTTACAGAGGTGGGAGCTGGGTTAGGCAGCTCCTGTCCCCCAATGCTTCAGAACAGCGGGCTCAATCAAAATGACCGAGCCACTGATTGCGCCACCTATGCTGAAGCAGGGATATTCTTAAACCCTGCCCTGTTGGTAGCTCTTGAGGACTGGAGTTGCCCCAGGAAAGCACACTGGCCAAATCCTATGCACACACAGCACAGTATCAGTGCAATGTGCGGAGAAATAAGGACTTTTATCATATATACGGTATTATATAGATCAGGGGTGCGTAAAGTTTTTAACCTGCGCTCCTCCCCCCGTCTGCTTACCTCCCGGCTCGTGCCACCCCCTCCCCCACCCCCCCATCCTCCTCCTCGGCTCCAGCGTCAAATAATGTCACGTGACTGAGCAGCATCATTTGATGCTGGTTACCATAGCGACGCGTCGCAGAAGATCAGGTAGGTGAAGCTGCAGAGGCCTCGCGCGGTCCCCGCGCCTTTTAATTTAAATGCCTTAGAGGAGAGCACGGCCCCCCTGGAAATTCTCCGTCCCCCTGATATAGATTGGCAGGCACTGAGAAAGCAAAAAGGGTGTAAGGCCACAAGGGGGCGCTTCTTATGTACAAAATGCCTATGAACCACAGGTGTCTTTGGTACATAGTTATGAACACAATCATTTAAATAGTACCCCTGGTTTATTAAATAGTACCCTGGTTTATTAAATAGTACCCCTGGTTTATTAAATAGTACCCCTGGTTTATTAAATAGTACCCCTGGTTTATTAAATAGTATCCCTGGTTTATTAAATAGTACCCCTGGTTTAGTAAATAGTACCCCTGGTTTATTAAATAGTACCCCTGGTTTATTAAATAGTACCCCTGGTTTATTAAATAGTACCCCTGGTTTATTAAATAGTACCCCTGGTTTATTAAATAGTACCCCTGGTTTATTAAATAGTACCCCTGGTTTAGTAAATAGTACCCCTGGTTTATTAAATAGTACCCCTGGTTTATTAAATAGTACCCCTGGTTTATTAAACAGTACCCCTGGTTTATTAAACAGTACCCCTGGTTTATTAAACAGTACCCCTGGTTTATTAAATAGTACCCCTGGTTTATTAAACAGTACCTCTGGTTTAGTAAATAGTACCCCTGGTTTATTAAACAGTACCCCTGGTTTATTAAATAGTACCCCTGGTTTATTAAATAGTACCCCTGGTTTATTAAACAGTACCCCTGGTTTAGTAAACAGTACCCCTGGTTTATTAAATAGTACCCCTGGTTTATTAAATAGTACCCCTGGTTTATTAAACAGTACCCCTGGTTTATTAAACAGTACCCCTGGTTTGAGTTTATAGATTCTGCTGGGAACTACTTCATGTAACTTCGTGCAAATGTAACACTTACAATGTGGAGTTCCAGAAAAGGCCTTTCTTAGGCCGCGCTTATAGTGCCGGCGACGGCAGCGTGACGTCGCCGTCGCCGGTAAAATGAAATTGAGATGAATTCCAGCGATCGCGACCAAGCCGTCTCTACTCGCTTACTATAAGCGCACGCGACGGCGGCAGTGCTTTCGTTTTGAGGCGACGTCGGGTCGCTGTCGCCAGCACTATAAGCGCAGCCGAGAGCCTTAAATAGAAGGAATAGAGTCTATGCATCAAGTCAGATCAGTGATTCCCAACAGGGAAAGAGGGTTCGGGAGGTGTTTCCAAAAACAATCATTTGTAATAGCGGTTCCCAGGCAGGATAGCGGGTTCCTGAGCCCGCGTGGGGACTGCGCACTTAGTAAGGCCCCAAACTGCACCTTAGCGTGGGTGGTTTAGCTGCCAATTATAATAATTGTTTGTTCTTGTATAGTGCTGCTAGTTGTACGTAGCGCTTTACAGAGACATTTTGCAGGCACAGGTCCCTGCCCCGTGGAGCTTACAATCTATGTTTTTGGTGCCTGAGGCACAGGGAGATAAAGTGATTTATAGGGAGGGGTTATATGGGGCAAAAGGAGGAGTTATAGGGCGGGGTTATATGGGGCAATAGGAGGAGTTATAGGGAGTGGTTATATGGGGCAATAGGAGGAGCTATAGGGAGCGGTTATATGGGGCAATAGGAGGAGTTATATGGAGCGTTATATGGGGCAATAGGAGGAGTTATATTGAGTAATAGGAGGAGTTATAGGGAGGGGTTATATGGAGCAATAGGAGGAGTTATAGGGAGGGGTTATATGGGGCAATAGGAGGAGATATGGGGAAGGGTTATATGGGGCAATAGGAGGAGATAAAGGGAGTGGTTATATGGGGCAATAGGAGCAGATATAGGGAGAGGTTATATGGAGCAAAAGGAGGAGTTATAGGGAGGGGTTATATGGGGCAATAGGAGCAGATATAGGGAGTGGATATATGGAACAAATAGGAGGAGTTATAGGGAGAGGTTATATGGAGCAATAGGAGGAGTTAAAGGGAGCGGTTATATGGAGCAATAGGAGGAGTTATAGGGAACGGTTATATGGAGCAATAGGAGGAGTTATAGGGAGCAGTTATATGGAGCAATAGGAGGAGTTATAGGGAGCGGTTATATGGAGCAATAGGAGGAGTTATAGGGAGCGGTTATATGGAGCAATAGGAGGAGTTATAGGGAGCGGATACATGGAGTTATAGGGAAAAACTTCCTATGAGACGTTATATGGACCTGGATCAGTTACAGTAAGTGGTGTGTATATTATAAAGTGATATATAAAATGGGACCGATGTGTAGAGAGCTGTCACACAGCCCTGCCAGCACGTGCCCCGCAGAAAGCCACACTACTGTCCCTGTCACTTACATTTCGGAGGAGTCCTCTTTGCTGATGTAATCCTCTAGGATACTCGTGTCAATGTTTGAGGGTTCCAGAGCTCCGTTGATATCGTGTCCTGAAACGGCAAGAGAGAGATAAGAGTTCCACGGGCAGAGCAATCAGCGCAAGAGGAACATCACAGGGTCACAGTCACCCGAGCAAACACCCGGGAATGGACAGAAGGGGGCAGCTCCCTGTCAGAACTCTGCGCTCCTCTTCTGTGTTATGACATCACCAATGACCTCATCACCAGGATTGACAAAAATCAGGGCACAGTTTCTACTGCTTTAGGATGGTATATTTAGCAGGGCGGCCTGCGACGGGTGGATTAAGCAATGTGGGGTTTATGTATCGGGGCAATTTTGGAGCAAAACTGGGGCATTTTCATCTTGCACCTATGTATCAAAGCATCATGCTCCGATTTTGCGGCATCTGCCCCAGCTAGCACCTTGGGGGGAGTCAGTAGGAGGAGTTGGGGAGGGGGGTGCACACTTTACATAATAAGAGGTATCACATCCTTCATCATTCTTTTTCCCCTTTTATTTGCCCCACAAAATCCTGCATATGTGAAGGGGCGCGGGTCCCAAACTCTGCATCCTATGCAAGCAACGGTTCTTAATTGTGCAAGGCAGCACCCGTTTCCCTCTGCTAATACACAGAGCCCTGTATACTCCGCAGGCCAGGCGGGCATAGGTTAAACCCATTTGGCTCCTCCGTCTCCCTCCCATAGAGTGTTTTCTCTCTCTCCCTGTTGTTGATATAACGTGCTCTGCTTTATCTGACTCCCATGCGTGGGCTGCTCACTGCCCTGCAGGGCGTGTGCCAGCACTGGATGCCAGTCGGTTGCCAAAGAACTGGCAGGGTCTCCCCCACACGGGCAGAGAAAGGGGGTCCGTCCAGCCTGCCCCCCATACAGGGTGGGAAACGGGGGGGGGGGGTGAGAGAGGGGCATGTGAGTTTTCTGGTTGTACCACACAACCACAGTGCCCGCAACCAGGATGTCCCACATGGGCACACACGCCGACTCCTCAGCAATGCACTGCTATCCTGTGCCTCATCATCGTGATTTGGTAATCTGACTCCACAGTCCAATTCCACCCCTAGGGTGGCTGCACACACGTCAGGCAAACCAGGCTTGCGATCGTACCCGAAACTTAAATAAACGCCAAAACGTAACCCCTTCACTGCCGGAGATGCAGGCCCCACTGGCGACCCGAGGGTTAAAGGGGGCGGGGCAGATCTCACTGATGAGTTGATGACAGTGGCATGTTTATTGGGTTAAATCGAGGCGATTAACGTTATATAGGAAAAAACTGTTTAAAAAAAAAAATATATATATATATCACACCGAGCAGTGTCGCCAACCCTACAAAAAATAAACGCAACAAAAACCAGTCACAAAACAGTACAATATAACAGATAATCTGCCAACTGGTGGTGCTAGGGAATAAATGAATATATAAACACACAAAAGACAAACAGAACCCTCTCGTAGCACTCAAATAATGACCGTTAATAACCACTACAGTAAGATAATGTGGAAACTCAAGATAAGTAGAACAAATAGATATTATTGGATCACAAAAATAGACAACACTGACAATGTAAAAAACATATAGAAAAACAGACCACTGAGAGAACCTACAAAAATGTACCACCAAGGCAGTAAGTATATGGTCTTAAATACTATCCTATCCTCAGCTCTGTGAACGTACCATCTAAAGAACCACTATAACTGTGGTATAAGCAAGCTCTATATAATTTCCCACCTCAAAATTAGATCCAAAACTGCTCCTATAGTAATGCATGTTTAATGGGTTAAATCGAGACGATTAATGCTATATAGGAAAAAACTGTGTTTTAAAAAATAAATATATATATACACACACACACACTATATATATATATATATATATATATATATATATATAATCCAATGCACAGCCGGCACACCATATGCAAGTAAATACGTTTTGGTGCTTATCCCATAAAGCAATAACAGACCATACGATACCGGTTGCAACACAACATCAAGGGACAGCACGCAGGTAAGTAACTCATCAAGGGACAGCACGCAGGTAAGTAACTCATCAAGGGACAGCACGCAGGTAAGTAACTCATCAAGGGACAGCACACAGGTAAGTAACTCATCAAGGGACAGCACGCAGGTAAGTAAATCAAAAATGTTCTATATTTGATAGAAGACACAAAAACTGACGTTTCGGTCCCCCAGTGGGACCTTTCTCAAGCACCACCAGCGGTGAAGGTCACCTTCCCCCAATCAGAGATCTGACGTGCTTGTGCAGCAGACACATATGGGTATTTGGGGGGGGGGGGTGGGGGGGGGAGGGGGTGCTGGTTATTGGAAAGGAGAACCTCCTCAACAGAAAATCGGGAGATTTCATGCATCTGCTTTAACCCTTTGAGTGCCGAAATACTGGCGGCACTCGACCGCGTGAGCGCTTGGCCTCAAGACCCCCCCAGTAGGCGAGGTTTTCAAGGTCTCTCTGCTTCAGCACAGGTGGCTCAATCAGTGTCTCAGTTCTCAGATTGAGCCACCTGTGCTGAAGCAGGGATATCCTGAAAACCTGAGCTGTGACATTGCGAGTAACTATTTGGTACACTCGGGGGCAAATGTCTAGGCCGTAGCGCCTGCGCAAATCATGAGACCCCCAGCGAGGACCCTGCGCAATGTCTCTGTAACATGCAGTGGCAATGGGTTACAGGCATCGCTGGCACCAAAGGGGTTAGGATACCAGTGCTGAATGGTGCTGATGGTCATTTAACAAGCAGATAATCTTCACAGCCTGAAATGTGAAGGGGGGGGGAGAAAGAGAGAGGGGGGGGGGGGGACAAAATAGAGGGGGGGACGACAAAAATAGGGGGGGGGGTGAAAATAGGGGGGGGATAGTGGGAAAGAAAGAGAGAGGGCGAGGAGATAAGGAGAAGGGGAGAGAAAGAGAGAGGGGGAGAGAGAAAAGAAGTGTGGGAGAGAGAAAAAAAGGAGTGGGGTTGAGAGGGAAAAAAAAGGAGTGGGGGAGTGAGAAAAGGAGATGGGGCGAGAGAGAACGAGAAGGAGGAGAGAGGAGAGGGGGGAGAGAGGGAAAGTCTTATTTAGTACCCATTGAATTATACAGTATTCCTCCCAAAACATCTCATCTATATATACACATGGGGAGATACCGTCAATATCTGGGAAATAAACGAATTTAAATATGCAAATGAGCCAATTATCCCCCTCCAAAAAAACATATTTTTTAGGGTATATTCTTCTCTGGTAAATTCTACATTTTGTTTGCGATTCCATATTGTGCTCTGACTTTGGTTCATTTCAACCAAACTTTGCGGCAGAATTTTCAAACTTTTCGAAAGTTCGAACGAAACAGAATTTAAAGCGAATCTCTGTATTCCCTCCAGGTGTGGGGGAGACAGTCTGAGGGTGTCCTTGTTCTCCAGGTGTGGGGGAGACAGTCTGAGGGTGTCCTTGTTCTCCAGGCTCATCAAGACATAGACCATCGCCAGACCCAGCCTGCTCACTGCTGGTCAGCGGTCACCTACAACCTGATTACAAACTAATTACATTGCTTGGTCACGGGACCCTGCAAGCTCACGCAGCTAGGGGATTAGAAGGGAAAACTGAAACATACAAGCCCACCCCCTCCTCAAAGAAGAGAAGCCACGGAGCCAGGATTACTATGTGAGGCCACCAACATCGGATCATACTGTGAGACCACCAAAATCAGGTCATACTGTGAGACCACCAAGATCAGGTCACTCTGCGGGACCACCAAGATTAGGTCACTCTGCGGGACCACCAGGATCAGGTCACTCTGCGGGACCACCAGGATCAGGTCATACTGTGAGACCACCAGGATAAAGTCACACAGCAGAACCACCAGGGCCATCAAGGGATGTAGATCATTGTTCGTTAACCTTTTTTTGATTAAGGAACCATATAATTATATTGGTAAATTCTGAGGAACCCCAACCCTCTAATAGCGCGTCTGAGATCAGATACATTGTAAGGAACCCCAACCCTCTCTAATAGCGCTTCTGAGATCAGATGCATTGTAAGGAATCCCCAACCCTCTCTAATAGCGCGTCTGAGATCAGATGCATTGTAAGGAACCCCAACCCTCTCTAATAGCATGTCTGAGATCAGATGCATTGTAAGGAACCCCAACCCTCTCTAATAGCATGTCTGAGATTAGATACATTGTAAGGAACCCCAACCCCTTTTAATAGGGCGTCTGAGATCAGATGCATTGTAAGGAACCCCAACCCTCTCTAATAGCACGTCTGAGATCAGATGCATTGTAAGGAACCCCAACCCTCCCTAATAGCATGTTTGAGATCAGATGCATTGTAAGGAACCCCAACCCTTTTTAATAGGGCGTCTAAGATCAGATACATTGTAAGGAACCCCAACCCTCTCTAATAGCGCATCTGAGATCAGATGCATTGTAAGGAACCCCAACCCTCTCTAATAGCGCGTCTGAGATCTGATGCATTGTAAGGAATCCCCAACCCTCTCTAATAGCACGTCTGAGATCAGATGCATTGTAAGGAACCCCAACCCTCTCTAATAACGTGTCTGAGATCAGATGCATTGTAAGGAACCCCAACCCTCTCTAATAGCACGTTTCAGATCAGATGCATTGTAAGGAACCCCAACCCTCTCTAATAGTGCGTCTCAGATCAGATGCATTGTAAGGAACCCCAACACTCTCTAATAGCGCGTCTCAGATCAGATGCATTGTAAGGAACCCCAACCTTCTCTAATAGCGTAGGGCAGGGCAGGGGGGGCGCAAAGCAGGGGGGCGAAGGGCAGGGCAGGGGGGGCGAAGGGCAGGGCAGGGGGGGCGAAGGGCAGGGCAGGGGGGGCGAAGGGCAGGGCAAGGGGGGGTGAAGGGCAGGGCGAAGGGCAGGGGGGGCGAAGGGCTGGGCAGGGGGGGGCGAAGGGCAGGGCAGGGGGGGCGAAGGGCAGGGCAGGGGCGAAGGGCAGGGCAGGGGGGGGCGAAGGGCACGGGGGCGAAGGCAGAGCAGGGGGGGCGAAGGGCAGGGGCGAAGGGCAGGGCAGGGGGGGGCGAAGGGCAGGGCGGGGGGGGGCGAAGGGCAGGGCGGGGGGGGCGAAGGGCAGGGCGGGGGGGGGCGAAGGGCAGGGGCGAAGGGCAGGGCAGGGGGGGGCGAAGGGCAGGGCGGGGGGGGCGAAGGGCAGGGGGGGCGAAGGGCAGGGCAGGGAGGGGGGGCAAAGGGCAGGGAGGGGGGGGCAAAGGGCAGGGAGGGGGGGCAAAGGGCAGGGAGGGGGGGCAGGAAGGGGGGGCAAAGGGCAGGGAGGTGTGTGTGAGGGAGAGCGCCGGGGAAGGGTGAGAGCCGGGGGAAGGGAGCGGCCTGTGGGACTGTGGAAGTTGAGAGCTGCGGAAGGGTGAGAGCCGGGGAAGGGAGCGGCCTGTGGGAGGAGAGAGCAAGAGAGAGCGTGCTCTGGGGGGCCAATGAGAGCAGTGGGGGGGGCGGAACACAGGGGGGGCGGGACACAGGGGGAGGGGGGCAGACACACCAGCCAATGAGAGCCGTGGGAGGGAGGGCGGACCGACGGACCAATCAAATGGTCTCCAGACACTCACATCCAAGATTTTCAAAAATCTATATATAGATAACACACAGAGCAGTATATATCCATAACACGCAGAGCAATGAATAGCTATAATACACAAAGCAGTGTAGATCTATAACATGCAGAGCGGTATATACCTATAACATGCAGAGCAGTACAAATCTATAACATGCAGAGCAATATATAGCTATAACATGCAGAGCCGTGTATATCTATAACATGCAGAGCAGTATATATCTATAATACGCAGAGCAGTGTATATCTATAATACGCAGAACAGTATATATCTATAACATGCAGAGCAATGAATATCTATAACACGCAGAGCAGTATATATTTATAACGCGCAGAGCAGTATATATCTATAACACACAGAGCAGTGTATATCTAGAACACACAAAGCAATATATCTCTATACGGTAACACGTAGAGAGATATATATCTATAACACGCAGAGCAGTATATATTTATAACACGCAGAGCAGTATATGTCTATAACACACAGAGCAGTGTATATCTAGAACACACAAAGCAATATATATATATTTATACAGTAACACGCAGAGCAGTATATATCTATAACACGCAGAACAGTATATATCTATAACACGCAGAGCAGTGTATATCTATAACACGCAGAGCAGTATATATCTATAACATGCAGAGCAGTATATCCCTATAACATGCAGAGCAGTATATCCCTATAACATGCAGAGCAGTATATCCCTATAACATGCAGAGCAGTATATATCTATAACATGCAGAGCAGTATATATCTATAACATGCAGAGCAGTATATATCTATAACATGCAGAGCAGTATATATCTATAACATGCAGAGCAGTATATATCTGTACAGAGCAGGGATGTCAGAACGTTGGTGTTTATCACAATAAAAGAGAATCACGGCGGAAGCCATGTTAGAAATGACCCACAGAAAACGATGTGCGTCTCAGAGCGACTTCTCCACTTTAATATTGCAAACACCCAGCTGGCATGAGGCAGTTCTAGGCACCCGGTATATTGGGACAGTATTTTTCACTGGGTTGTGGGCCAGCCCTGCCAGCCACAGAGCAGCGAGCGCGTGAAATCTCAGGACGCTCTGCCAGGCAGCCTCCAATAGTCTGTTTTCAATCTATTTCTCCTAACTGTCAGACTCTCATACCTTGTACACCATCTTTCAGAGCTCATTAAGGACTGCCAGCTATTTACAGGCTTAATAAAAACAGAAACAGTGACACACAACTATTTTATTAACTCCTTCCACATAATGGGTTACAAAATGTGATGTGTGTGTGTGTATACACATATACACACACACACACACACACACACACACACACACACACACACACACACACACACACACACACACACACACACACACACACACACACACACACACACACACACACACACACACACACACGTGGGAAAAAGAAAGTACACCCTCTTTGAATTCCATGGTTTTACATATCAGGACATAATAACAATCATCTGTTCCTTAGCAGGTCTAAAAATTAGGTACAGCAGGGCCCTGCTTCTCGGCGCTCCGCTTTTCGGCGATCCGCCGATACGGCGGCACCGAGAAGGGGGCCTGCCTAAGCTGTGACCATGCAGCAAGCTTAAGCCTATAGGGAACCATGTTAAAAATGTGTGCTCATTTGCATGTCATTTCCCAGAATCCCTTGCTGCAGTGGAAGTGCTGTATGCTGGGTGATAATGGGGAAAGGTGGGGTTGCAGACCTGCCTAAGACATGCAGATGAGCATACAGCTATATTTGCATATATATATATATATATATATATATATATATATATATATATATATATATATATATATATAAACCATAATACTGAGTTAAGTTATGGTGAGTAAAAAAAGTGAAAAAAACCCTCCACAGGAAGGATGTGCATGTAATTTCCCAGAATCCCTTGCTGCAGTGGAAGTGCTGTATGCTGGGTGATAATGGGGAAAGGCGGGGTTGCAGACCTGCCTAAGACATGCAGATGAGCATACAGCTATATTTGCATATATATATATATATATATATATATATATATATATATATATATATATACATACATACATACATACATACGCGCGCACGCACACACGCACATAGATGGACAGATAGACATATTTTGAGATATAGTCACCCTGTCCCCTCCGAGGCTGCCACATCTCCCCCCCATTCTGGCTGCCCCCTATCTCCTAATCACCAGTAATCCTCCTGGGGTCACCCCCCTGGGAGCAGCCCGTCCCATCCTGGGACCCCTTAACAAGAAGCAGATGTGTGAATGTGAGAGGGGAGCCGGGTCAGGCATTTTAATGAGCTGAGGAGTCACAGAGAGGAAGGTGCTGCCTCTGCTGCGGACACGGATTCTTAGGATTCTTTTGTTTCCAAGTAGTGAGACATCTTTCAGGAGTCAAAAGTCCTTCAGCAGTGAGACATCCATCAGGCGATTAATGGTACAAGTCATAAGGGAGGGCTACACAAACATCATGGGAAAGAGACAGCACAAACCTGCCACTGAATACATCACAGCCCATGGAAGATCTTCCAACCAAATCGTAAGGTATTCACCCAAAGTGTAAAATCTTCTCCCAAATCGTAAGGTATTCACCCAAAGTGTAAAATCTTCTCCCAAATCGTAAGGTATTCACCCAAAGTGTAAAATCTTCTCCCAAATCGTAAGGTATTCACCCAAAGTGTAAAATCTTCTCCCAAATCGTAAGGTATTCACCCAAAGTGTAAAATTTTCCCCCAAATCGTAAGATCTTCCTTCTCCCAAATTATAAGGTATTCCCCTAAATTGCAAGATGTTTTCCCAAATCCAGACATCTTCCCCCAAATCGTAATATCTTCTCCCAAAATCTTCCCCCCAAATCGTAAAATCTTCCCCCCCAAATCGTAGGATTTTCCTTCCCCCAAATTATAAGATGATCTCTCAAGACCTTCTCCCAATTTGTAGGATTTGACATCAGGTCTACGCTGCACAGTTCTCCAAGATCAGGTGTGGCCGCCAAAAACAATGCAAGGGTTTAGTGACCATCAGGTGTGTCTGCCACAGAAGGTAACAAAATAAAATACTGCTGGTCTCCGCCGAAGCATCTGTAAACACGGCTAAAGGTGTAGTACAGACACGGACTCTAAAAGCAACGACACGGAGTGTGAAGCAGTGGTACCTGGTTTAATTCCTGTGACCTTGGGGAAATCCCTTTAGTCCTCCTTGTGACCTTGGGGGAAGTCCCTTTAGTCCTCCTTGTGACCTTGGGGGAAGTCCCTTTATGTCAGTGTGTCTCAGGCACCAAAACGTAGATTGTAAGCTCCACGGGGCAGGGGACTGTGTCTATAACAATCCTATGTGCTGCGTACGATACTATAAATGTGAAGCACTTTATGAAGCGCTATATGAAATAAAAGTTGTTATTATTATTATTAGAGACTTTTAGGGGCTTATTCTGCAGAACCGGCCGATTGAAGGTTGGTTCCGGACGAAATCCCCCATTTAAAATCAATGGGGAATTACGGGTGAATACAGAGCGGAAAGGCCCCCGTGGTGGATATAGAATAAGTCCCTTAAGGTGATATCAGGCTCCCCTGATAGAAGAAGGGAAACGGGCCAAGTGCAGAAACTTTACAGCAAGTAACTTCTCCAAACACCCCACCCTCCTCCTCTCCCCTTCCATTGTAACCCTCCTCCTCTCCCCTTCCATTGTAACCCTCCTCCTCTCCCCTTCCATTGTAACCCTCCTCCTCTCCCCTTCCATTGTAACCCTCCTTACCTCTCCCGTACCAGTGTATGCAGTGTCAGATTTACCACCAGGGCCTAAGGCGGCAACATTTTGGGTGCGGCAAAAAAATGTCCGCCCCCATTTGCATTTGCCGCGCTCTCAGGCCTAATGGCAAGGGACTTGCTTACCTGTGCCGGCCTCCTCCGTTCTGCCGCCCTGCTTCTCCTTCACAAATCGAGCGTCCAGTGACGCCGCGGACGGCACAAACGGCGCCTCGTTGCCATGGCAACTGTGACGTCGCGTTATCGTGGTAACGCGACGCCGCGCGACGTCATTGGACGTTGAATCCTGAAGGAGAAGCAGGGCCGGCAGACACCGGCAAATGCCCGAGGGAGCGTACGTTTCAGCAGCAGCGATCCCCACCCCTCATACAATGTTACTATCTTGCCCCCCGAGATCGTCCTGCTCTTCTCCCCTCCCACATAAAAAAAAAAAAAAGGTTTTCTAGTGTTAAAAACATGATCTTCATCTCAAGCTTCTGCGGTTACCATGGTAACCTTTAGACTGCACTGGGCCCCGGGGAGAGCTCCATTTTTAAACCCCCCCCCCCCCGGACGCTCTGTCATTTGAAACGCTCCCATCCCCCGAACGGAGCGTCAGATTTTAAAAATAAAAACAGCGTTGGAAAGGGCAAGAAAATATCTATTACCGTAAAAAGACCAAACTGCTGCTGTAATGTTGTCAATGTGCTGCCTTTGCTTTACTACCGGATTAACAAATGATAATATTGACAACGTTTATGGCCAGCCTCGGTGCCAAATGCCCCCCGGTGGCATTACAGAAGTTGACCAAGTGACATGTCCCTGTGATCCTTGGACCTTGTGATCACGGCCCGCACATTGGTTGGCTGGCAGCGTGTTCCCATGGATGTGCTCAATGCATTATGACATTGTTCTCCAAAAATCGCTGCATCTGCACATTCCAGCGCTCGCCCTGTCCCCCAAACCTTCCCCCACCCTCCCCTCTCCCCAGCTCTAATCTCTGCCCCGACTCCCTCTTCACTTTACGTGTTTATATTACACTCTGTGGCCATTGGCTCAGAATCATTAGCCCAGCAGTATTAAGAAAGGCCAGAGAGGTTTCTATACAAACACTTAGTAAGCCCCTGGTCGGGAGGGGCGGTGGTGGGGGTTGCAGCGGTTGCTGAGGGCAAAGACCCCTTACAATAAACTCACTCGTTACCACGAGCCCATCAGCTTCACGTCTGCGCTTCCAGGCGGGCTGGGACTGTAAAAGCGCACAGGCAGCAATTGGGTTAATAGTCGTTTTTCACTGCGCACGCACCGGATGGGGACGCAAAAGAACCGCAGGAGTTAGGAGCCCCGGACGAATTTTAACATGGTTTTACTGTTGGGTTTAAAGCTGCAAGATTTGTAATGAAAGGACGTTTGGAGGGGGAAACGGAATAAACAGAATGTACTTAAATGGGGTTTCGGGGGTGAAAATGTTGGAAATTCCCAAATCCAATACTTTGAAGGTATAACACGAGCAGTTATAAACACGTATAATCAGAACTTGCACGTGCCAATCTCCTGGTCATTGTCCCCTGTGGCGATAAGGTCCCCGGTCCCGTACCCTCACCGCAGGGTACACACGAATCTGGGAAAAGTCCATTAGACCAGCACCCAAAAGAACTTCTCCTAAATTGCAAGAGCTCCCCGACTCCTCCAATGTGGTTTCCCAAAAGTTTCCCATTTGCAGGCGCAACATTTTGGGGAAATTTTTTTGTTTTTGCGAATATTTTTTATTTATTCTTAACACAGGATTGAAGCAAGGAGGTCTCCAGAGCTGAAACCCCATTCATTTCAGCTCCGGGACCCCATGCTTCCTGATATACAGACATCCAGGGAGAGTGCCGGTATCCAATTCAAGTTTAAAGCTGCCGTGTTACATGGGACAATAGGAAGTAGCTGCAAAGGCAAACAAGATCTTATCTCGCATTAAACGGGCAATGGCTGGAAGGGAAGTAAACATAATTATGCCCCTTTACAAAGCATTAGTAAGACCACACCTTGAAAATGGAGTACAATTTTGGGCACCAATCCTTAGAAACGACATTCTGGAACTAGAGAGAGTGCAGAGAAGAGCCAGCAAATTAATAAAGGGGATGGACAATTTGATTTATGAGGAGAGGCTAGCTAAATTAAATTTATTTACATTAGAAAAGAGGTGTCTAAGAGGGGATATGATAACTGTATACAAATATATTCGGGGACAGTACAAGGAGCTTTCAAAAGAACTATTCATCCCAAGGGCATTACAGAGGACTCAGGGTCATCCCTTAAGGTTGGAGGAAAGGAGATTTCACCAGCAACAAAGGAAAGGGTTCTTTACAGAATGGGCAGTTACAATGTGGAATTGATTACCCATGGAGACTGTGATGGCAGATGCAATAGATTTGTTCAAAAAAAGGTTGGACATCTTTTTAGAAAGCACAAGCATATTGGAGATACTCCACAGCAGTGCATCTAGATTTGAAACAGGCAAAGGACAGTGATCAGAACTGTCTGATAAATGGCGGTGTTGGTCGATATATAAACATAAAACATCCAGGTGCCCGTGGTTTAGAGGGAGATTCCTATGGAGCGAGTATGTATAAGCTGAGTTTGTCATTTAGACCATGATAGCAACGCTTGCTATAAGTCATAAGACATAAGGTATATAGGGAATAGGGATATAGGGATAGTGACTCCCCGTCCGCCAAATATCCCTTTAATAATAATGAATGTCCTGATCCTCTTAAGGCCGCGCTTATAGTGCCGGCAACAGCGACGCCGCGTCAAAACAAATGCATTGCCGCCGTCGCCTGCGCTTAAAGTAATATACTGTAAGTACAAATATAGGAGAAGTATCTATCATCTAAATTTAGCACAGGTAGAACATGATGGACGTATGTCTTTTTCAACCTCATTTACGGTGTAACCAGCGCTTTTATTCAGGGGGAACGCGGGTGAACGCTTTTTTTCATAGACCACGTGATACATTTTATAGCTTTATTGTAATAATCTAAAAAGAAAAACAGAAAAACTAATCTTGATATGTTTTATAAAGCAATTAGAAGGCAATACATATTATTTACACAAATAATAACATAGATCAGGCGTGTGCCAAGGGCGCGGCGGTTGCAGAGGCCCCGCGCTCTTCCCCAAGGTATTTAAAATGAAATGCCGGGGGCAGGCGTGAGGCCTCTGTAACTTATTTACCTGCTGCCAGCCGTCGTCTTTAGCGACGCGTCGCCATGGCAACGCGGCGTCAAATGACACCGTGCAGACACGGCGGTTCGTCACATGACCCCCGCACGCCGGAAAGGAAGGGGGGGGGGCGCGAGCACCGGGGGGAGTAGGCAGGGGGGCGCAGCATGAATAGTTTGCGCGCCCCTGTATTACAATCGTAAAGAGGCAAACCAAACAATGTTTATAAAAAATGTTTAAACACACATGCAGCCTTTGATTACCTTTATTAAAAACTAATGACCTAAGCTGCCAAATCGATTCGTTCTCTGGTGATCGATCAGCAAAATTCCTGCTTCCTAGGGTTCCGTAAATGGCTGCCTTTCAGTTTCAATAGTTCTTCAGTCAGTGTAACTCAGCAGCTACAATGTATCCTTATATTACAAACTTAACATTATCTATTGTTACAGTTTGCAGCTCAAACCGCTGGGAATATTGACAACAAATTATCACAAACAGGAAAGTGTTACAAAGATCTTGCACTGCTGAGGAGGTGGGACAAAACCTGCGATAGATATCAAAGGATGCTCAGTATATTAAAACATTAAAAATTGCATTGAGAGTTGAATTTTTAAAAAAAATGGCAGAAGTATTATCTAAAATTACAGAACTGAGTTATTTTAAAAACACACGTAGGATATTGCACGGATTGCCCCGTTAAAGGACTTATTCTATCATCAACAAGGCAGTCACTGAACTGTTTTTGGCTTAAAATAAGTAACTAAATGAGCAAATAAAAATATCACTGCAACCTTGCTTTTCATCATTATCTCTTAGCCAACAGTGCTTCCACTGCAGCTAGGGACTTTGGGTAATGACATGCAAATGTGCACACATTTTGCTTTAAATCCATTTTAACAAGGACCCCCTACAAGCTTATACCTGCCGCATTACACAGCACTTCTGCACAGCCTGGGTTAATTAAAGAAAGTGTAGAGCCAGTACACCCTTTCACAGCTGTTTTGACCTAGTAAAGACACCAAGCATAAAAGCGTCTTTAAAAGCAGGAAAACACGACTTTATTAGAGCACCTTCCAGTTCATTCCTAGCTCATATAAACATGTCCTGCTGTGACCTTCCAGAAAATAGCCGGATAGCAGATAAAAGCTCTGACGGGGTTATTTGGCCACGAGTCGCTCTATTATTTGGCAAGTCGTGTATATATATATAAATATATATATATATATATATATATATATATATATATATATATATATATATAATAAATGTATACGCTCCTGGAGGCTATGGTTACATAGCTGCCTTCTCCTTAACCATTACACTGAACAGAGGTGCACAGTCACCACCCACAGATATGAATGTTCTGGCAGCCAAGGGCACATACGTCCCAGCTCACATATAGCTTAGCATTCCTGGGTAATTAGGCTCTTTATTATCTGCCTGTAACAAAGACCAGTTGCATGAAACATGCCTCCATCCAGTCACTCTCACACCAAAAAAAACAAGCCCTTATTCAGACGCTCCCACTGACAGACGGAGCAACCCCCCCCCCCCCCCCGGACCTCTCCCCATTCCGAGAGGTTTAATTGGAAAGAAAGCACTTTAATGGGGATATGTGTTTGATGGGAGGAATGAGGTCACGTGCCTGGCTAAGCCACCTTAGAGGAATTCGGGCCAGGCTTATCGCCCCCCTATTCAGGAGAATGGGAAGCGGGGTAGTCTGTTGTGGTGATAATACTAATATCTTGTATTTGTATGGCACAGGCATATTCCACAGCGCAGTACAACGACGTTGTGTGACAAAAGAGTACATATATGTTAGGAGAAAACAGAGACAATAGGAAGGAGGTCACTGTCCCAAGGAGCTTACAATCTAGAAAGGGGGTGAGGATGCGAGGAAGGTGCTGGGTTGTTATCGGCTGCTCGTCATACTGGATCAGCGCCAACGGAAGAGTACCGAGGCCGGAAATAGACTCGTTATTCCCAGGGTGAATTCGGTGAAGTGTGGAGAGATTACACGAGGTCACACAATGAGCCTACAATGACGATATGGCATCGGCATTGCACCTATGTGTAATAAGATAGGGGGTGCAGTGTCAGGGCTTTGTGTGTGTGTGTGTGAGTGTGGGTGCTGCAGGACAGGGGTGCAGTGACGGAGCGGTGTTTGTGGGTGCAGCAGGACAGGGATGCAGTGAGACCTGCGTGTGTGGGTGCTGCAGGACAGGTGTGCAGTGACAGAGCTGTGTGTGTGTGCAGCAGGACAGGGCTGCAGAGACACTGCTGTGTGTGTGGGTGCTGCAGGACAGGGGTGCAGCGACACTGCCGTGTGTTCGGGTGCTGCAGGACAGGGGTGCAGCAACACTGCCGTGTGTGTGGGTGGTGCAGGACAGGGGTGCAGTGACACTGCCGTGTGTGTGGGTGCTGCAGGACAGGGGTGCAGTGACACTGCCGTGTGTGTGGGTGCTGCAGGACAGGGGTGCAGTGACGGAGCTGTGTGTGGGTGATGCAGGACAGGGGTGCAGTGACGGAGCTGTGTGTGGGTGCTGTAGGACAGGGATGCAGTGACGGAGCTGTGTGTTTGGGTGCTGCAGGACAGGGATGCAGTGACAGAGCTGTGTGTTTGGGTGCTGCAGGACAGGGATGCAGTGACAGAGCTGTGTGTTTGGGTGCTGCAGGACAGGGATGCAGTGACAGAGCTGTGTGTTTGGGTGCAGCAGGACAGGGGTGCAGTGACAGAGCTGTGTGGGTGGGTGCTGCAGGACAGGGATGCAGTGACGGAGCTGTGTGTTTGGGTGCTGCAGGACAGGGATGCAGTGACAGAGCTGTGTGTTTGGGTGCTGCAGGACAGGGGTGCAGTGACAGAGCTGTGTGTTTGGGTGCTGCAGGACAGGGATGCAGTGACAGAGCTGTGTGTTTGGGTGCTGCAGGACAGGGGTGCAGTGACAGAGCTGTGTGGGTGGGTGCTGCAGGACAGGGGTGCAGTGACAGAGCTGTGTGTGTGGTGCTGCAGGACAGGGATGCAGTGACAGAGCTGTGTGTTTGGGTGCTGCAGGACAGGGGTGCAGTGACAGAGCTGTGTGTTTGGGTGCTGCAGGACAGGGATGCAGTGACAGAGCTGTGTGTTTGGGTGCTGCAGGACAGGGGTGCAGTGACAGAGCTGTGTGTGTGGTTGCTGCAGGACAGGGGTGCAGTGACAGAGCTGTGTGGGTGGGTGCTGCAGGACAGGTGTGCAGTGACAGAGCTGTGTGTGGTTGCTGCAGGACAGGGATGCAGTGACAGAGCTGTGTGTTTGGGTGCTGCAGGACAGGGGTGCAGTGACAGAGCTGTGTGTTTGGGTGCTGCAGGACAGGGGTGCAGTGACAGAGCTGTGTGTTTGGGTGCTGCAGGACAGGGGTGCAGTGACAGAGCTGTGTGTGTGGTTGCTGCAGGACAGGGATGCAGTGACAGAGCTGTGTGTGTGGTTGCTGCAGGACAGGGGTGCAGTGACAGAGCTGTGTGGGTGGGTGCTGCAGGACAGGGATGCAGTGACAGAGCTGTGTGTGTGGTTGCTGCAGGACAGGGATGCAGTGACAGCGCTAATTAAACATGGAGACAATGTCAATGTGTATGTAACAGGCTTAAGGGGTAGGGATCTCAGAAAGGTAAACTTTTGGGAGTAAGATATCTTGGAATGTGAAGTTACAGCTGGAAAAGACGCTTTATATAAACACTCACTAAATATCTGCCCAACTTATAAACAATTCATCCTTTATTCTCATCAACAAGCCCATTCTTTGTAAAGCAGGCTCTCCAGTCATTGTTATGGCATCTCTAAGGCTACCTCCATTCCTCACACATACAGCAGTGTACAATAACGCAGAGTATCACTACACACTAGTTTTAATGCAGTGATTGCCAATCTTTCTAAATGCCCCCCTCCCACCCCCCCCCCCCCCAACAAAAACGCCTTTGTTTTGCCTTGGTTCCCCCGTTCTGTATTTGACACACAAAGAAAGATATCTAAAAATTGGGGATAGGGTTTCCCAAAAAATCCCGCTGACAAGAAATTAGGATTCCACATAACGGAGCATATCAGCGGGGTTATTAGTGCAAGAAAACGGCCATTCTGTCACTCTGCCCCCCGCTCTCCGTCACCAAACGTCCCCTCCTCCTTTGCCATTTTCTGCATCTCCCTGTGTCCCCTCCAGTCACTCTGATACCTCTTGTAAGTCTCCAGCCCCCCCCCCCCCCAGGGTGTCATCAATTTCCTGCAGATTTAATTAGGTGAAGGTTCTGATCCCAAAGAGAGCAGGAGACAGCTGGGGTCCCCCTTAGCTGGCACATAGGCAGTAAATGGTCCAGTCCGATGGGCCGGCCTCCAACAGCTACAAGAGCCACAAACGTACAGTACAGCTTGGAGGAGAGGGTGGAGAGAAGGGAGATGGAGGAGAGAAGGGAGAGGGTGGGGAGAAGGGAGAGGGAGGCGAGAAGGGAGGTGGAGGAGAGAAGGGAGAGGGAGGAGAGAAGGGAGAGGGAGGAGAGAACGGAGATGGAGGAGAGAAGGGAGAGGGTGGGGAGAAGGGAGAGGGAGGAGAGAAGGGAGATGGAGGAGAGAAGAGAGATGGAGGAGAGAAGGGAGAGGGTGGAGAGAAGGGAGAGGGAGGAGAGAAGGGAGAGGGAGGAGAGAAGGGAGATGGAGGAGAGAAGGGAGATGGAGGAGAGAAGGGAGAGGGTGGAGAGAAGGGAGAGGGTGGGGAGAAGGGAGAGGGTGGGGAGAAGGGAGAGGGTGGGGAGAAGGGAGAGGGTGGGGAGAAGGGAGAGGGTGGGGATAAGGGAGAGGGTGGGGAGAAGGGAGATGGAGGAGAGAAGGGAGAGGGTGGAGAGAAGGGAGAGGGTGGAGAGAAGGGAGAGGGTGGAGAGAAGGGAGAGGTGGAGAGAAGGGAGATGGAGGAGAGAATGGAGATGGAGGAGAGAAGGGAGATGGAGGAGAGAAGGGAGATGGAGGAGAGAATGGATATGGAGGAGAGAAGGGAGAGGGGGGAGAGAAGGGAGATGGGTGAGAGAATGGAGATGGAGGAGAGAAGGGAGATGGAGGAGAGAATGGAGATGGAGGAGAGAAGGGAGATGGAGGAGAGAAGGGAGATGGAGGAGAGAAGGGAGATGGAGGAGAGAATGGAGATGGAGGAGAGAAGGGAGAGGGGGGGAGAGAAGGGAGATGGAGGAGAGAATGGAGATGGAGGAGAGAAGGGAGATGGAGGAGAGAATGGAGATGGAGGAGAGAATGGAGATGGAGGAGAGAAGGGAGAGGGGGGAGAGAAGGGAGATGGAGGAGAGAATGGAGATGGAGGAGAGAAGGGAGATGGAGGAGAGAAGGGAGATGGAGGAGAGAAGGGAGATGGAGGAGAGAATGGAGATGGAGGAGAGAAGGGAGAGGGGGGGAGAGAAGGGAGATGGAGGAGAGAATGGAGATGGAGGAGAGAAGGGAGATGGAGGAGAGAATGGAGATGGAGGAGAGAATGGAGATGGAGGAGAGAAGGGAGAGGGGGGGAGAGATACAGCATGATAGAACCTTTCAAACACATTGCGGGTTTCAACAAGGTACAAGAGAGAAGCACGTTTCAGAGAAAGAGAAGTGTTAGAACAAGAGGTCGCGCTCTGCAGCCAGAGGGTGGAAGGCACAGGGGGAGGTACGTCTTCTCAGAAAGGGTGGTGGATCTGTGGCATAGCATCCCAGCCGAGGTGGTAGGGGCTAATACAGTGAAGGAATTCAAAACGGCTTGGGGTGGATATAACTCTGTCCTAAATATGAGAGAAAGCCAAGAATCTAATAGGGTCGGAGGTGTTACACAAACAGGAGAATGGGCAAACTCATTGGGCCCAAGCGGTTCTCATCTTCCATCACATGTCTACATTGGTACTTTTGGAGGTTATGACTATTGATTTATATTGCAATGCACCAATATATAGAGAAGGAGGCACATTTGAAACATGGCATCTAGCAGTGGCTAAGTTACTTAAATCCAACTAAAACATTTTTTTTCTTATATGGCGCTGACAATGGATGCAGCAATGTACATAGGATTTTCTTGCAAACTTGATTCTCTGCCCTTAAGAGCTGACAATCTTATTATTGGTACACATCACAATAAAGCGACTTTCCGGTGGTCTCCAGGAGAGCGGACACGGGGGGATTTGAACCCGGGTTTTACCTGCTTCAAGGGCCGGGTCCCTTAGCTACTCGTGCTGCATTACCTCCAGGCCCTCTCCCCTATTCCAGCTGCGGGGCTTGGCACAGCCTGCAGTATTGTCCTGCAGGCGCAGTGAGGAGCCGCTCAGCGGAGGGGGAGGGGGGGGAGACAGTGCCGTGTTTGTGAATCTGTCCAAACCGAGCTCCGTCAATGAGACGCCTCTCAGTTCGGACCATAGTATGGCATTCTCGTCGGAAATCATAAAATAAGACAGCCTCTCATTCAGGGGTCTGAAAGGCGGCCTTGTCAGCAGAAGGGCACATTGGGGCCCGTTTGACAAACATTATTAGAGGAGTGTGAATTTAACCCCGTGCAGCTCCACCGTGCCATGTAGGGACTCTCTCTCCAGCAAACAGGAGGTTAAACCAGGAGGCATCGACCACAACAAAGGCTTTTAAATGTCCAGTCATATAATGTGCATTGAATTCGTAGGCCGCTCAACTGCAGGCGACATCCACATCCACATCTCTGCAGGTGCACGGAAAGGGAAGGTAGGGATAACCCTTTGAGTGCCCTCCATGTGGTAGCCACCGCATCATGGGGTCGGGCACTGCAGACGGTGGCTACAGCATGGGCTTTCGGCTAGTTTTCTAGGGCGAGGTCGGGTTCTGCGTGCCCAACGTGATCGAGCCGGCTCAGAAACGGAACGAGGAGGGGCATGCCGTGGCCCCTCCGGCACTCAACGGGTTAAAGAGCGTCACAAACCTTATTTTACAGAGCAATACTAAGAGAACCCATGAGTGTATCTACAGGCGTCAACCAGGTCCCATTCCCCCTTCGTCATGGGTCTTACGGTGGCTAAGCTGCAGACCAGGACGTAAAAGCTACTAGCGACGCCCAAGTGTGCTCATCTGCAACGTCACTACCCAGGATCCTTGGTGGGGAATGAAACAGGCTTGGAGACGGGTGGAAGACACACCTGTGGATACAAGCGATGAGCTTCTCTGCCTGTCCTTTGCAAAAGAACTAGGGGGCAGATTCACAACGAGGAAAGGGAAAAGCTTAGAATGAACTGTCCCAACGCAGCCAGAAAGTCGTCTCCTCTCACAGACCGAGAATCACTTGTCAAACTACCAAAGCAGCGCTCATAGCTTATCCCTGAGACACTTAAGCATTCGATGTATGTAATCTTCATTAACCCTTTCCCTGCAGGAGGAGTCCCCCGCATGCATTGCAGGCTCGTGTGGTGGTCGTGGGGAGGGGAGCCTGGGGGGGGGAGGGGGGTTGAGAAAGTGTTATGAGCTTATTACAACCCTTCCAGAGACTCCTGTAACTTACTGCAATAGAAATGTCTGCAGCGGCGAAAGGCTTACATGTGTACAGAACACCGGAAATATATATTTATTGTTTTGGTGCACACTTCGGCAAAAGTTATACCGACAGCCATTAGTTTTTCATTATACTTGTGCCAACATTATTGGGGGGGGTTTGCGGCACTATAGCCCTGACAGTGTAGGCGGCGCTGTACTTAGAATTTTGCAGCCAACATGAGACAATGCCCCGCAGAGCTTACACTCTAATTTTTGGTTGGACAGGGAGATAAAGAGGCTCGGTCCGAGGTCACAAGGAGAGCCGACGCCTGGGGTTCGAACCGGGTTCAAATGGCAGTGACCCCAGTAACACATCCCCACAATATGGTACAATGGTGGGAGGTGGCATTGAATACCAGCGATACCAGCACGTATGGATAGCGCACCATCACATCTCCGGCTCCTATGGGGGTGAAACTCAGAACCTTCAGTTCATTTGCTAAACGTTTTCATCAGTGGATAGAAGGGAATGTATCAACTTCAGATAAGATAATAGTACAGACTGAAAAAACCCTGAAATACATGCTTGTTACTGCAAGAAGCCTGACAGATAAAATGGGGGAACGTGAATTAATAGCTGCAAGGGAGCAGTATGATAACGTAGGCATTACTGAGACATGGTGGGATGAAACTCACGACTGGGCAGTTCATTTAAAGGGTTATTCGGAAGGATCGAGCAAATAGAAGGGGAGGGGGGAGTATGTTTATATGTTAAACCGGATCTAAAAGCTATTATAAGGGAAGATGTTTATGACGGGAATTATGAAAATGTGGAGATCTTGTGGATAGAAATTAGCAGTGGAGGTAAAAGTATAAAAAAATGTTTGTAAGGATATGCTATAAACCAGGGGTACGCAAACTATTTGCGCTGCGCCCCCCTGCCTACTCCCCCCGGTGCCCGCGCCCCCCACCTTCCTTTCCGGCGTGCGGGGGTCATGTGACGTCACACCACGACGCCGCCGCGTTGCCATGGCGACACGTCACACAGCCGGCTGAAGCAAGGGAAGTGGAGTGTTGCAGGGACCTCGCGCGGTCCCCCGGAATTAAATGCCTGGGGGAAGAGCGCGGGGCCTCTGCAACCGCACGCGCCCCCCCCCCCCCCCCCAAAAAAAATCTCCTGCCCGTTTGCGCACCGCTGCTATAAACCACCAAATATCTGTGAGGTTGAGGAAGCTACAATACGTTTGCAAATGGAGAAGGCATCAAAACTGGGTCATGTTTGCATAATGGGGGATTTTAGTTATCCAGACATAGACTGGAGCAATGAGATTAGCGTTACAACAAAAGGAAACAGGTTTTTGGGGGTGCTTAAAGACAATTATATGACCCAAAGTATTGAGGAACCAACCAAGCAATGTAGAAGTAATAACAAATATTCAAGTCCTGGAACATTTGGGTAACAGTGATCATAACATGGTCTCATTTGAAATAAATGATCAAAAAAACTGATTACTTGGGTTCAGCAAAGACTTTAAAGTTTAGAAAGGCAGATTTTAATAAACAGAGTTTAAGGAAACAGACATTAGGATGATGTTTTTTTCAGGGAAATATGTAGAAGATAAATGGGCAGTCTTTAAAACATTGTTAGAAAAGCACACTTATCAGTGTATACCCTTGGGTAATAAGTGTAAACGAAATAAGTCAAAACCAATGTGGCTAAATAAACAGGTAGGGGAGGAAATGGACAAGAAGAGGAAGGCGTTTAGATTCTTGAAGTCAGAAGGGACGGAGACATCGTATCAGAATTATAAGGAATGTAACAAAAATTGCAAAAGGGCAATCAAATGAGCAAAAATTGATAATGAAAAAAGGATTGCAATAGAAAGTAAGATCCACCCTAAAAAGTTCTTTAAGTACCTTAATAACAAAAAAATTAGAAAAGAAAATATAGGACCCTTTCAGTGTGAGATGGGTAGACAGATTATTGGAGATAAGAAAAAAGCAGAGGTATTAAACAAATTCTTTGCCTCTGTGTTTACCAGGGAAGAATCAATTGAAATAGTAGTGCCACAGGAGGAAGCCTCAACCTCCATATTAACAACAAATGGTTAGCTGAGGAAAAAGTATATAGGCGCCTTGATAAAATTGAAGTAAATAAGGCTCCTGGCCCCGATGGTATACACCCAAGAGTTCTTAAGGAGTTAAGTTCAGTAATTTAATATTCAAGGACCCAATTTCCACAGGCTCAGTACCACAGGATTGGCGTAAAGCAGATGTGGTGCCTATATTTAAACCAGGGAATTACAGACTTGTAAGCCTGACATCAAATACGGGGAAGCTATAAAGGAAAAGAAAATTATTAGTAATAGTCAGCATGGATTTATGAAAGGCAGGGGCGGGAAGGCAGGTGCAGGGGGCGGGAAGGCAGGTGCAGGGGAGGAAAGGCAGGTACGGGGGAAGGCAGGTGCAGGGGTGGCGTGGGGGGAAAGGTGGGGGAAGGCGCGGGTGGGGGGGGAAGGCGCGGGTGGGGGGGGAAGGCGCGGGGGGGGGAAGGCGCGGGTGGGGGGGGAGGCAGGGTCAGGGGGGGAAAGGCAGGGGCGGGGGAGAAAGGGGGGAGGCAGGGGCGGGGAAAGGGGGGGGAAAGGCAGGAGCGGAAGTGGGGGTGTCAGTGTGTCTGTCACTATGTGTGTGTGTCACTGTATGTGTGTCACTGTGTGTGTGTGTTTGGGGGGGGGGATCAAAAACGGAGCTTGGGGGAGGGGCAAAAACGGAGCTGGGTGGAGGGGCAAAAACAGCGTTGGGGAGGGGTCAAAAACGGCGTTGAGGGGAGGGGCAAAAACGGCGTTGGGGGAGGGGCAAAAACGGAGCTGGGGAGGGGCAAAAACGGAGCTGGGGGGGAGGGGCAAAAACGGAGCTGGAGGTGAGGGGCAAAAACGGAGCTGGGGGAGGGGCAAAAACGGAGCTGAGGGGGAGGGGCAAAAACAGAGCTGGTGGGGAGGGGCAAAAACGGAGCTGGTGGGGAGGGGCAAAAACGGAGCTGGTGGGGAGGGGCAAAAACGGAGCTGGTGGGGAGGGGCAAAAACGGAGCTGGTGGGGAGGGGCAAAAACGGAGCTGGTGGGGAGGGGCAAAAACGGAGCTGGTGGGGAGGGGCAAAAACGGAGCTGGTGGGGAGGGGCAAAAACGGAGCTGGTGGGGAGGGGCAAAAACGGAGCTGGTGGGGAGGGGCAAAAACAGAGCTGGTGGGGAGGGGCAAAAACGGAGCTGGTGGGGGGGGGCAAAAACGGAGCTGGGTGGAGGGGCAAAAACAGCGCTGGGGAGGGGTCAAAAACGGCGTTGGGGGGAGGGGCAAAAACAGCGCTGGGGAGGGGTCAAAAACGGCGTTGGGGGGAGGGGCAAAAACGGCGTTGGGGGTGGGGCAAAAACGGAGCTGGGGGGGGGGATCAAAAACGGAGCTTGGGGGAGGGGCAAAAAAACGGAGCTGGGTGGAGGGGCAAAAACAGCGCTGGGGAGGGGTCAAAAACGGCGTTGGGGGGAGGGGCAAAAACGGCGTTGGGGGAGGGGCAAAAACGGAGCTGGGGAGGGGCAAAAACGGAGCTGGGGGGGAGGGGCAAAAACGGAGCTGGAGGTGAGGGGCAAAAACGGAGCTGGGGGAGGGGCAAAAACGGAGCTGAGGGGGAGGGGCAAAAACAGAGCTGGTGGGGAGGGGCAAAAACGGAGCTGGTGGGGAGGGGCAAAAACGGAGCTGGTGGGGAGGGGCAAAAACGGAGCTGGTGGGGAGGGGCAAAAACGGAGCTGGTGGGGAGGGGCAAAAACGGAGCTGGTGGGGAGGGGCAAAAACGGAGCTGGTGGGGAGGGGCAAAAACAGAGCTGGTGGGGAGGGGCAAAAACGGAGCTGGTGGGGAGGGGCAAAAACGGAGCTGGGGGGAGGGGCAAAAACGGAGCTGGGGGGAGGGGCAAAAACGGAGCTGGGGGAGGGGGGTCAAAAACGGAGCTGGGGGAGGGGGGTCAAAAACGGAGCTGGGGGAGGGGGGTCAAAAACGGAGCAGGGGGAGGGGGGTCAAAAACGGAGCTGGGGGAGGGGGGTCAAAAACGGAGCTGGGGGAGGGGGGTCAAAAACGGAGCTGGGGGAGCAAAAACGGAGCTGGGGGGGGCCAAAAACAGAGCTGGGGGGGGGCAAAAACGAAGCTGGCGGGGCAAAAACGAAGCTGGGGGGCAAAAACGAAGCTGGGGGGGCAAAAACGGAGCAGGGGGGGGCAAAAATGGAGCTGGGGGAGCAAAAACAGTGCAGGGGGGGCAAAACAGAACTGGGGGGCAAAAACGGAGCTGGGGGGGGGGCAAAAACGGAGCGGGGGGTAAAAACAGAGCTGGGGGGCAAAAACGGAGCTGGGGGGAGAAAACGGTGCTGGGGGGCAAAAACGGAGCTGGGGGGCAAAAACGGAGCTGGGGGGGCAAAAACGGAGCTGGGGGGGCAAAAACGGAGCGGGGGCAAAAACGGAGCGGGGGGGCAAAAACGGAGCTGGGGGGGCAAAAACGGAGCTGGGGGGGCAAAAACGGAGCTGGGGGGGCAAAAATGGAGCTGAGGGGGGCAAAAAGAGAGCTGGGGGGGCAAAAACAGAGCTGGGGGGAGGGGCAAAAATGGAGCTGGGCGGAGGGGCAAAAACGGAGCTGGGGGAGGGCCAAAAATTGGAGCTGGGGGGGGGCAAAAACGGAGCTGGGGGGGGCAAAAACGGAGCTGGGAGGGGGGGCAAAAACGGAGCTGGGGTTGAAAACAGAGCGGGGGGAGCAAAAACAGAGTTGGGGCAAAAACGGAGCTGGGGGGCAAAAACGGAGCTGGGGGTGGGGAGAAACAGAGCTGGGGGGGGCAAAAACGGAGCTGAGGGGGGCAAAAACAGAGCTGGGGAGGGCAAAAACAGAGCTGGGGGGAGGGGCAAAAACGGAGCTGGGGAGAGGGGCAAAAACGGAGCTGGGGGGAGGGGCAAAAACGGAGCTGGAGGGCAAAAACGGAGCTGGGGGGAGGGGCAAAAACGGAGCTGGAGGGCGAAAACGGAGCTGGGTGGGGCAAAAACGGAGCTGGGGGCAAAAACGGAGCTGGGGGGCAAAAACGGAGCTGGGGGGCAAAAACGGAGCTGGGGAGGGAGAAACGGAGCTGGGAGGCAAAAATGGAGCTGAGGGGGGCAAAAACAGAGCTGGGGGGGGGCAAAAACAGAGCTGGGGGGGCAAAAACCGAGCTGGTGGGGGGCAAAAACAGAGCTGGGGGGAGGGGCAAAAACGGAGCTGGAGGAGGGGAAAAAACGGAGCTGGGGGAGGGGCAAAAACGGAGCTGGGGGAAGGGCAAAAATGGAGCTGGGGGAGGGGGCAAAACAGAGCTGGGGGGCAAAAACGGAGCTGGGGGGGGGCAAAAACAGAGCTGGGGGTCAAAAACGGAGCTGGGGGTTGAAAACGGAGCGGGGGGGGCAAAAACGGAGCTGGGGGCAAAAAACGGAGCTGGGGGCAAAAAACGGAGCTGGGGGGGAGAAACAGAGCTGGGGGGGGGGAAACGGAGCGGGGGGGGGCAAAAACGGAGCTGGGGGGGCAAAAACGGAGCTGGGGGGCAAAAACGGAGCTGGGGGGGAGAAACGGAGCTGGGGGGCAAACACGGAGGCGAGGGGGGCAAAAACAGAGCTGGGGGGGGCAAAAACAGAGCTGGGGGGAGGGGCAAAAACGTAGCTGGGGGGAGGGGCAAAAACAGAGCTGGGGGGAGGGGCAAAAACGGAGCTGGGGGGAGGGGCAAAAACAGAGCTGGGGGGAGGGGCAAAAATGGAGCTGGGGAGGGGCAAAAACTGAGCTGGGGGAGGGGCAAAAATGGAGCTGGGGGAGGGGCAAAAACGGAGCTGGGGGGAGGGGCAAAAACGGAGTTAGGGGGAGGGGCAAAAACGGAGCTGGGGGGAGGGGCAAAAACAGAGCTGGGACGGACACCCGTTGAGGAGGGCCTGAGGGGTAATAGTGGGGGGGGGGGTGATAGTGGGGGGGGGGGGTGATAGTGGGGGGGGGGGTGATAGTGGGGGGGGGGGCGACAAGTCCGGAGGGGTGAGAGGGGGGGTGTTGTACTTACTTTTGGTGTCGTGGTCAGCGTCTCCAGGTGTGTGTGTTTGTGTGTGTGTGTGTGTAGGGTAGGCTCACAGATCTCAGGGCTCACACAGT
Organism: Ascaphus truei; assembly: GCF_040206685.1. NCBI lineage: Eukaryota > Metazoa > Chordata > Amphibia > Anura > Ascaphidae > Ascaphus > Ascaphus truei. The sequence continues at coordinate 22,088,118 of NC_134494.1, read as the reverse complement.
ATGAGGAAGCTTCTGGGGTGTGAGCAGTCCACACGGGTGAGAGTGTGGTGTGTGAGTGGAACAATGGCTTAGAGTAGACCGGCCAATGAGAGCCGTGGGGGGGAGGGCGAAACACCGGCCAATGAGAGCCGTGGGAGGGCGGGCAGACCGACGGACCAATCAAATGGTCTCCAGACACTCACAACCAAGATTTTCAAATTTATATATATATATATATATATATATAGATAGATCATGCCAAACTAACCTTATTGTTTCATTGAAGACGTAAGTAGGAATTTAACATTTTAATAACTTTTTATTTCCCACACTTTTTTGAGAATATACCCATGGTTTGATAAATATCAATAGTGATATTTTTAGACTATTGTCATTGCGACTGGCTTTTTCTCTATATACAGTACCCTCTAAAAACAGAACATTTCCATGGATGTTTTACTCAAAGTTTTTACTCTTGATGCCATATATATTTCAAGTGTTCATACTGGTGCTATATATATTCTAAATAATAATTTTTGTGTTCTGTCATGGGATTGATTCATATTTTAGAAGCTATATTATATTTGTCCCAACATACATTATATCTTTAAGGTATTTATATTCCTGCAAGTTAAGAGATATGTGGATATATATTGATTCAATAATAACTGTTGCAACCTGTTTACATAACACCTGTCAGTATCTAATTTATCTTGATTTTATCTGCTTCTATTCAGATGTGTCTAATGGTGCGAGATAGGTTAAATTATTAACCCTTTCCCACTTACTGTACTCCTTCAGAAAGCGCCTTTTTAGTGCGAAACGCGTGGGAAGAGATTCCCTGTCTGTTTTTATATTTTAAACAAAAAGGGATGGGGGGGGCGCAAAAGAAGAGAAGATAATCACTAAAAGTGCAAAAAAAAATATCAATTTATATGGACATATATGAAAAAGTACAACACTTACAATAAAATTTCCTTTCTTTTTGTTTATATGTGTTTGTGAGTGTTCTCCAGCCCCGCTGATCACGGGGGACGGGGAGCAGCAGTGAAGAGAGATTACCGTAGGAGAGCTGTGACGGCGAGCGCGCACTTACCTTTCCACCTCACTGTTTCTGTATTTTGTCTAGTGTTTTTTAGTATGTAATAACCCGTTTTTTCCCCCCGTTTCCCCCCCCCCCCCCACACTTTTTTCATTACCTGGTGAGTTCCTTTTCCTGGGGGGTTCGCGGTTCCTCCCAATCCTCTTTTCCCTATTGGCTTCTGTACAGTAAGAGCAGTTACAATGTGGAATTCATTACCCATGGAGACTGTGATGGCAGATACAATAGATTTGTTAAAAAAAAAAGTTGGACATCTTTTTAGAAAGGAAAGGTATACAGGGATATACCAAATAAGTAAACATGGGAAGAATGTTGATCCGGGGAGTAATCTGATTGCCAATTTTTGGCGTCAGGAAGGAATTTATTTCCCCCTTATGAGATATCATTAGATGATATGTCACTGGGGTTTTTTGTTTGCCTTCCTACAGCACACACACCACATGGCACCCCACCTTCAGCGCATATACTTAAAATGGCAGCCACCTCCCCTCCCACGCCGCACACTCAAAATGGTACCCCCCCGCATTGCACACACACAAAATGGCAACCTCCCTGCTGTACACACACATGGTACGCCCCACGCAGCACACACCACATGCCCCCACCAGTGCATCACACACCCACACACAGCAACCCCCAGCGCATCTCATACACACACAGCACCTCTCTTGCAGCGTGCCCACACACACACAAAATGGCACCCCCCTTGCAGCAACCACAACATGGCACCCCACCTACACACACACCAAAACAGAACCCCCCCCCCCCGCCCAAAAACAGAATCTGTCCCTGTCCCCCCTCACCTTAGTGGCTCTCTTCTCCCTGCTCCCTCCTCACACAGGCACACACACACACCCCCTGCTCCCTGCGGCCACCTGCTCACACAGGCACACACAGACACCCCTTGCTCCCTGCGGCCTGCCGGCCCCTGCTCACACAGGCACACACCCCTCCTGCTCACACATGTCACATAGGCGCACACACACGCCCTGCTCCCTGCGGCCCCTGCTCACACATGTCACACAGGCACACAGACACCTCCTGCTCACACAGGTACACACACGCCCTGCTCCCTGCTGCCTGTGGCCCCTGCTCACACATGTCACACAGGCACACAGACACCCCCTGCTCTCCCCCTGCTCACACAGGCACACACACACGCCCTGCTCCCTGCGGCCCCTGCTCACACATGTCACACAGGCACACAGACACCCCCTGCTCACACATGTCACACAGGCACACACCCCTGCTCCCTGCGGCCCCTGCCCCTCTCCTCACACAGGCAGCTGCACAGCGTGGCTCAGAGAGAATTGTAACATTGTTCCCGCGCTGTGCAGTTGCTTGCAGGCCCCGCCAACTCAGACGTCTCCTCCTATCCAGGCTCGGGGGAGGCGGCGAGCCTGAGGACTGCGAGGACTGTGTCACCAGCATGCAGGGAAAATCTGCCGCCCCAAAATCTGCCGCCTACGGCCGCGATTATAGTGGGCGCGACGGCACGTGCATGGACAACAGACCTCTTCTGTATGAGGCCGCGCTTAGGGCGCAGATTTTTGAAAAGACAAAAGATGTCGTCTTGTCGCATCACGGCCGTGTCACGTGAGCGGTTCAGCCAATGAGGGGGAACCAGCCTTGTGACGCGTCCGCCACGCGTCCCCATCGCCTCAGACATCAGTGCAGGGATAGCTCGAGCGATAGGCGCCATCTATAATCTCAGCCTAAAATCCAACACTAATCCTGAGGTATACTCCATCCCACAATGAGCACCAACTTTTAGCAGTGGTATGTTATTTTTGTCATTCCGCCCCCCCCCCCCCCCACTTCCCCCCCATTGTACCGCGCAGTGGAATATGTCAGCGCGTTATAAATAAATTATAATAATATAAAAGAGTTGCCAGAGAGTTTGGGAATGTTTCTCTCTGCTCTATTGACTCTGGTCTGACCCCTTTGGCACTCGCGGGGTTAAGGACGCAATGGGTTGAACCTTCTCCTTGTGCAATAAGAAATGGTCTTCAGGTGGGGGGCGGGGGGGGGGAGAGAAAGCCCATGTGAAGGAGGGAAGGTGCTGGAAACATTCACACGGAACCAATCCCCCACATACTCAGAAGTCTAAATATGTACCGCTGGGCGGCTGTGAGGGGGGCGACGCGGGTTATGATGAAATACTAGCGAGGTCCGTATCTCAGGAGGACCTGTAACACCTTCACTGCCAGAGGGGCCGGCAAAACACCGCCATGCAACCAGCGGCTGAAGTGTGAGGGTACGGGGGCAGTTCAGAGTACCATTACTTTTTATTTAAACCCCCAGAGTACCACTACTTTTTATTTAAACCCCCAGAGTACCACTACTTTTTATTTAAACCCCCCAGAGTACCACTACTTTTTATTTAAACCCCCAGAGTACCACTACTTTTTATTTAAACCCCCCAGAGCACCACTACTTTTTATTTAAACCCCCAGAGGACCACTACTTTTTATTTAAACCCCCCAGAGTACCACTACTTTTTATTTAAACCCCCAGAGTACCACTACTTTTTATTTAAACCCCCCAGAGCACCACTACTTTTTATTTAAACCCCCCAGAGTACCACTACTTTTTATTTAAACCCCCAGAGTACCACTACTTTTTATTTAAACCCCCAGAGGACCACTACTTTTTATTTAAACCCCCAGAGGACCACTACTTTTTTTTATTGATGTCCATAAAGTCAAAGTGTGATTATAAATCTAGATTTTCTCTCTGTACACAAAACACAGTACAACTACTTTTTTGTGTAAGCCCCTGTGACCACTGGATGTTACAGGCTAAATAACCTGGTCGGCCATTTTGTTTATTTCCGGACTAGAAGTTTTAAAGTGTTAATATCTCAGGTACCAGGAAAAGGAGGTGGATGGGGGGGAGGGGGGGGGGAGTGGAGGGGGGAAGGGGTGCCTAAAGCTGCAAATTGGGGGGGAAGGGGGGAGAAAGATCGGAAACACAAAGTTCAACTAAGCTAAAAGTAGCAGGGATGGCGAGACTTGAACCAATACTAGGGAAGGGGTTAACAGGCTGAGAACTGAATCGCCGGCATGGAAGGAGTTAACATGATGCAATGCGGCTAACAGTCTGCCAGACACAAATCCTGAGTCACGGAGGAGGGGCCCGGGACAGACAGGTGGCAATGACCTGGTGTCCCCCCAACCCTGACAGTGTGACTGTCACCGGGGCTCATGAACCGGGACGATCTTTCACCCCATCGCCTCAAACTCTGGGGAACTCCTACCAGGAAAACACCGCCGTCAGAAGACCAGATAGATGTGGCTCTGACGGGGTTAAACAGGGGGGGGGGGGGGGGGTTAGGGTTTTGGGCTGGAGTAGCTCAGTGGTAACGTAACTTCTTATGGTTCACATCCCACCATTTCGGAATCAGAATCTCGCCGCAACCAAGTCTCTGCCGCCGTTTGGCCGCAGAGGGACCATGTGCTGGGTGCTGGACGCTCAGCCGCCGGCCGTTCGCCTCGGGAAGTTCATGTAACGTTTTATTTTGTGGTTAGGGAAGGGGGTTAAGGATGGGGGCTTTAAGGTAATGGGGTTAGGTTTTTAGGGTAAGAGGTTTTAGGGTAAGGGCTAATCTTTTTAGGTAGGGGGTTAAGGTTATAAGGGTAAGGGGTTAAGGTTTTTAGGGTAGGGGGTAGCATTAGTATTGGGGGTTGATTAGCAGTTTTTAGGGTAAGGAGGTCTTACCTTAAGAGCTCCTGGTGGGGAGGCAAGTAGCAGCTAATTTTCGCCGGAGATTTGGTACTGGCAAAATGGCCATGAGCAAATGTCCCACACCGCATTGTCTCCCCTCTCCTTGTGGCCCTGGGAACGTCACTTTATCTCGCTCATCAAATAAGATAGTCAGCTCTTCAGGGCAGGGACTCAGTGAGCCTAAAAAATCCAACGTACAGCACTGCGTACACTGTCAGGGCTATAGCCGCGAAAAAACCCAAAACATTATTATTAAACAACATAGCCACCGCTACATGCCATGTTTACATGATCCGTCCAGCGCTCTCAGGGGAAAAGATTTTCGGGAGAGCTGGTGTGGGCAGTCACAGTGCTAGGCTTCTCCTAGGTGTAGTAACTGAGGGATAGAGGTGGTCTACAGGGAAAAAGAATGAATGGTTTCCAAACCAAGCAAATGTCTGTGACATCATCACAAGGGTGAAGAAATGACAATGGCGGTGGGACGGACCTATGCCAAGAAGAAATGACCATCGTTTGGACAAAGATGGCACTCAACTGGATTCCAAGAGAGATTAAAAGACCAAGACAACAATAAAAAGTAAGATGGGAGGATGAAAATGTGTTGGAGCAACGTGGAGAAGAGACGCTGTGACCGAAGTACCTGGAAGAACGTTGGGGAGGGCTTCATCCAGCAGTGGGGAGACATGGGTTGGAGACGTTGACGATATTTATTATGTTACCATGGAGTCAAATAAGCTTATTCTGAATCCCCTGGCAATACGTTCTGGATGTTTCTATACCACAGAAGTCCTGAGCAGAGAGGTGGAAAACTTTTTGCACTTGTCAGCGAAATAGATGAACACTGTATTTCCGGCACCTGTGAAAATAGTGGTAGACTTTCAAATGCCGAAATTGCGGCGTGGAAAGTGGCCACCAAATTTGCTTCACAGACAGACGTTAGCCATTAAAGATGCCATCTAAACACGCAATTTCTTCTGCGAATTGACTGAAGCCGGGGGGGTCCCTGGAGCTGAACCCCATTCATTTCAGCTCCAGGGATCGACTACTTCTTTAGATACTTAACACCGTAGGCGGTGCCGGTAGCCACTCTGGCTCGACCAGCAGGGATCACGTGATGGCGGAGTTTCAAAGCTGCTGCGCCCTGTGGGCCAATAGGAAGCTCTGATGTCATCAGGTGCGGCTTCCTAGTGGCCTGTGTCCTTTTAAACTTTTGCTGAGATACCGGCACCCCCTTTGGAGATCTGTACGTCTGGAAGCAGGGGGTCCCCGTGGCTGAAATTAATGGGGTTCAGCTCCGGAGACCCCCCCCCCCCTGCTTCAATCCCAATGTTAAAAAATAATAAATAAACAAAGTGCAGGAATTGCTCCTGTAACAGATTTGAGATAAAATTGGAACTTGGTACTAGGAATGAATGGAGTGATGTTTGTAGTTGCCTTGCCCTTTAACTGCTTAAAATGCAGACTTTCAGCCATTCTCCCCCCCCCCCCCCCCCGCTCATACAAAGCAAGTAAAGTAATGCGTACATATAGGGGATGTTTTATTTTTTTAAATCCAATGCTCCGTTCAGAAGATATCATTGTTTTAATACAATAAGTTTCCGGGAGGTTAAAATGGAGCTTAAGAACATTTTTACCACCATTTTTTTAATTTATTTTTTAAATATCTTGCATCTGAGTTGCTTCTGGGGGGGGGGGATTGTTGATTTAAGGGGTTAAGGGTACATCAGTTCCTGGGTGGTATGCCGTGGATAGGTTGACGCTGCTCAGTCCTGATATAGGCAGCAGGTGGAGCTATTAACTCTCATTGACCAGAAAGCAACCCGCCGATCCATATCCTGAATCCCCAGAATCCCTTGCGTGTGACGCCATGACACGGGAGGTGGGGAAAGCGTGTTAATCCGTGTTCCCATGCACACCCCCTCCACGGCAGTAAACACACGCAGGGTTAATCATTCCCTAACCTTAGCTTCACTCCCCGGACGGCGCTTATCAGCCCGGTGCGAAGTCCAAGGGCGAGGCCCGGGCTGGCAAAAGGTGCCAAGGCGGAAGGGCCAGGGGGGGGGGGGGGTTACATAGCATCCACTGCGCTGTGCAACGAGAGATTGCAACACCTGAGCAGCTTGGGAAAGGGAAGCAGAAATGATCCTGTAACCTTGAGTTCAGAGGCTTGGGGCTTTCCCCAGCGTCGCGGTCCCCTCCCCAACGCGTTGGCGAATGCAACGTACCGCCATGTTTATTTTTAAAAAGTCCCAGAGCCTTCGATGGCGAGCCCAAAATCTAGCCCGAGATGGATCAGTGTCTTTTGCCGAGATAATAAGACTTTGCCGGCCATGCAACATTTGGAGAACAATTGATGTCAATTTGAGTCGTTCACCTCGCTTCTCTTTACGACGGCGTACAGAGGCCTTGGCTGCAAGTTTGGCGCCGCGTGCGTCATGCTAAGGACGTAGGGAACGTCAACGGGGGGAGTTAGGGAAGAGCGCCGTGACCCACAGATTAGAACGAGCTGCATCAAATTCTGCGTCTCGCTACGACAATTTAGTATCTTGCATTTGCGTCACGCCCTATTTTCCTTCTATATGAAAGCAGCGATACTACTTTCCAACTCCGCCGCCCCCCTCCTTTTCTTTATTATTTGTATATGTAAAGCGTGTGACAATGTATAATTCTACTTTCTACCTAAACTAGCCAATCATATGGCGCTCCTGTTATAAATCTGTCAAAATCCTGATTGTGTGACTAACATAATGGCAGCTTTAGTCAGTGTAACTCAGCAGCTGCAATGCATCCTTATATTACTAAGGTAACATTTGCTATTGTTACAGTTTGCAGCTCAAACTGCTGGGAACATTGGCAACAAATGATCACAAACAAGAAGGTGTTGCAACGGTCTTGCACTACTGGGGAGGTGGGCCAAAGCCTGCTATAGAAATCAAAGGATGCTTTAAAACTCATTAAAATGGCATTAAGAGTTGAATAAAAAAAACAAAACAAGTCATTATTATTTAATGTAGGGGTGCGCAAACTGGAGGCGCCAACATTTTCTGGGGTGGGGTGGGGGCAGGGGCCACTCTTACAAGCACCACGCTCTTCTCCAAAGCATTTCAATGAATTGCCAGGGGAGCGTGCGAGGCCTCTGCAAGTTCCCTTCCCTGGTCTCCGGCAGCTTCTGGCGCCGGGTCGTCAAATGGCGCCGCGGGGGTCACATGACAGTGTGTTGCCATGGCAACGTGACGTCACATGATGTTGTGACATCAGAAACGCCGGAGACAAAGTAGGGGGGGCGGGAGGGGGCGAGAGCAGGCAGGGGCCGCAGGCGAAAAAGTTTGTGCACCCCTCATCTAATGCCGCAGAACAGATTTATTTAAATGAAAAAAAAAATAAGATTTCACACGTTTTGCTGCTTTAAACGTTGGGATCTATCACCGTTTTATTGTACACAGTAATGGAGACTTCAGACGAGGAACTCAGTGGTTTTCATCCTGTGTTCTATGGAACTCTGGGTAAAAAATTGACTCTTTTCTTCCCACAATGTGTATAATTGAAAAAAGGGTTGATAAATGTTCTACTGCAGGGGTGCTCAACTCCAGTCCTCAAGCCCCCCCCCAACAGGTCATGTTTTCGGGATATCAAGGCTTCAGCACAGGTGGCTCAATGAGTCCCTGCTTCAGCACAGTTGGCTCAATCAGTCCCAGCTTCAGCACAGGTGGCTCAATCAGTCCCAGCTTCAGCACAGGTGGCTCAATCAGTCCCAGCTTCAGCACAGGTGGCTCAATCAGAGGCTCAGTGGAAGATCAGTCAAAGACTGATTGAGCCACCTGTGCTGAAGCTGGGACTGATTGAGCCACCTGTGCTGAAGCAGGGACTGATTGAGCCACCTGTGCTGAAGCAGGGACTGATTGAGCCACCTGTGCTGAAGCAGGGACTGATTGAGCCACCTGTGCGGAAGCCTGGATATCCTGAAAACCTGTCCTGTTGTGGGGCCTGAGGACTGGAGCCCTGTTCTACTGCATGCATACTGAAAACTGTTGGTATATGGTAAAAATACAAGCTGTACCGTAATGGGACAGAAGTACCAAGATTGTATTTTAAATCGTGTTGTGTACAAACCTTCATAATGCAATTTGAATTAAACCAGGACTCGTGTTAGTAAACATTATTAGTGTAATGTTATTTATATTAGCCATACTGTGAAAATAACCCATACAATGAAGCATCCACTACATGAAACTTCCTTCTGTGCTCACTCCACTCACAGACTTTTTAGGGCTGACAGAGAGGTGAACGTGGACGATTTGTACGCACAGAAACATTATTAATTAGTATATACCGTTAGCATCTGTACGCCAAGCGCAGTGACAGGAGGTATACGTTGTTAGCACATGTTGTGTAACCTCGTAACCACCAGAGAAGCCAGCAACACATTGCAGAGCAATGTAACGACACGCAGAGCAATATAACGACACGCAGAGCAATATAACGACACGCAGAGCAATATAACGACACGCAGAGCAATATAATAACACGCAGAGCAATATAATAACACGCAGAGCAATGTAACGACACGCAGAGCAATATAACGACACGCAGAGCAATATAACACGCAGAGCAATGTAACAACACGCAGAGCAATATAACGGCACGCAGAGCAATATAATAACACGCAGAGCAATATAACGACATGCAGCACAATATAATAACACGCAGAGCAATGTAACGACATGCAGAGCAATGTAACGACATGCAGAGCAATGTAACGACATGCAGAGCAATATAACGACATGCAGAGCAATATAATAACACGCAGAGCAATATAATAACACACAGAGCAATATAGCGACATGCAGAGCAATATAATAACACACAGAGCAATATAATAACACGCAGAGCAATATAATAACACACAGAGCAATATAGCAACATGCAGAGCAATATAATAACACACAGAGCAATATAACACGCAGAGCAATATAATAACACGCAGAGCAATATAGCGACATGCAGAGCAATATAGCAACATGCAGAGCAATATATCAACATGCAGAGCAATATAACAACATGCAGAGCAATATAATAACACACAGAGCAATATAGCGACATGCAGACCAATATAGCAACATGCAGAGTAATGTAACGACATGCAGAGCAATGTAACAACATGCAGAGCAATATAGCAACATGCAGAGCAATGTAACGACATGCAGAGCAATGTAACGACATGCAGAGCAATGTAACGACATGCAGAGCAATGCAACGACATGCAGAGCAATGCAACGACATGCAGAGCAATGCAACGACATGCAGAGCAATGCAACGACATGCAGAGCAATGCAACGACATGCAGAGCAATGTAACGACATGCAGAGCAATGCAACGACATGCAGAGCAATGTAACGACATGCAGAGCAATGTAACGACATGCAGAGCAATGCAACGACATGCAGAGCAATATAACGACATGCAGAGCAATATAATGACATGCAGAGCAATATAATGACATGCAGAGCAATGCAACGACATGCAGAGCACTGGGTTGCAGGCCTCTGGCAGCCAAATGGTTGATCACTGCACAAATTCTCTAACACACCTGATACATACACAACACACACACACACACACACTATCGCAGATACTCTATTCACAGTCTCTAGCCACGTCGGTCTCTTCCATGCTGTTTCTAACCGCGTCATTCTTTCCCCTCCCGTCTCCAGCCGTATCGCTCTCTCATCCAATGACTAGCCGCGTCTCTCTCTCCTGTCCTGTCTCTAGCCCTGTCTGTCTCTCCCGTCCCGTCACTAGCCGCGTCTCTCTCTCCTGTCCTGTCTCTCGCCCTGTCTGTCTCTCCCGTCCCGTCACTAGCCGCGTCTCTCTCTCCTGTCTCTAGCCCTGTCTGTCTCTCCCGTCCCGTCACTATATGCGTCTCTCTCTCTCCCATCTCTAGCTGTGTCTGTCTCTCCTGTCCTTACGCTGAGTCCATGCTGCCGCAGACCGCGCTCAGTGCGATCAAATCCCTTAAGGCATTGATCGCGCCTATAGACAGCATGGCACCCCTAGACACACCCCCACGGCGCAACTAGCATGGCCAAAAAACTCACCCACTTCACGCGAGTGATGTCACGCATGCGCACGCCTCCGCTCGGACGCAAGCTGTATGGACTTAGTCCTAGCCGTGTCTCGCTCTTTTGTCCTGTCTCTAGCCGCGTCTGTCATTCCCGTCCATCTCTCCCATCCTGCCTCTAGCCGCGTCGGTCTCTCCCGTCCTGCCTCTAGCCGCGCCGGTCTCTCCCGTCCTGCCTCTAGCCACGCCGGTCTCTCCCGTCCTGCCTCTAGCCGCGTCGGTCTCTCCCGTCCTGCCTCTAGCCGCGTCGGTCTCTCCCGTCCTGCCTCTAGCCGCGTCAGTCTCTCCCGTCCTGCGTCTAGCCGCGTCGGTCTCTCCCGTCCTGCCTCTAGCCGCTTCGGTCTCTCCCGTCCTGCCTCTAGCCGCGTTGGTCTCTCCCGTCCTGCGTCTAGCCTCGTCGGTCTCTCCCGTCCTGCCTCTAGCCGCGTCAGCCTCTCCCGTCCTGCCTCTAGCCACGTCAGCCTCTCCCGTCCTGCCTCTAGCCACGTCAGTCTTTCCCGTCCTGTCTCTAGCCGCGTCAGTCTCTCCCGTACTGTCTCTAGCCGCGTCAGTCTCTCCCGTCCTGCCTCTAGCCGCGTCAGTCTCTCCCGTCCTGCCTCTAGCCGCGTCAGTCTCTCCCGTCCTCTCTTGCCGCGTCAGTCTCTCCCGTCCTGTCTCTAGCCGCGTCAGTCTCTACCGTCCTGCCTCTAGCCGCGTCAGTCTCTCCCATCCTGCCTCTAGCCGCGTCAGTCTCTCCCGTCCTGCCTCTAGCCGCCTCAGTCTCTCCCGTCCTGCCTCTAGCCGCGTCTGTCTCTAGCCGCGTCAGTCTCTCCCGTCCTCTCTCTAGCCGCGTCAGTCTCTCCCGTCCTGCCTCTAGCCGCGTCAGTCTCTCCCGTCCTGCCTCTAGCCGCGTCAGTCTCTCCCGTCCTGCCTCTAGCCGCGTCAGTCTCTCCCGTCCTGCCTCTAGCCGCGTCAGTCTCTCCCGTCCTGCCTCTAGCCGCGTCAGTCTCTCCCGTCCTGCCTCTAGCCGCGTCAGTCTCTCCCGTCCTGCCTCTAGCCGCGTCAGTCTCTCCCGTCCTGCCTCTAGCCACCTCAGTCTCTCCCGTCCTGCCTCTAGCCGCCTCAGTCTCTCCCGTCCTGCCTCTAGCCGCGTCTGTCTCTAGCCGCGTCAGTCTCTCCCGTCCTCTCTCTAGCCGCGTCAGTCTCTCCCGTCCTGCCTCTAGCTGCGTCAGTCTCTCCCGTCCTGCCTCTAGCCGCGTCAGTCTCTCCCGTCCTGTCTTCGGCTGTTCCTTCTCCTATTGGCCTACCTAACTTTCTATTTAAAATTCTGCCAATATGAGTGACACCAGCAACCAAATAAAGGCTTGCAGAGAAATAGGGTCACTTTGTGTCCCCTTACAATACACACACACACACACACACACACACAACATGTTATTCATATAACATACACACACCCTGATACACACACACATTACAACAATAAGCACACTCACTCTCAGTCTAAACATAGGCGCACAGATATATACGGTAACAGACACACAACATGCATGTACACAGACACACAACATGCATGTACACAGACACACACATATATATAATGTTATACTATATATTGCTGACATTGGAAGCCTTCTCTTATATGGATGCTATGGTCAAGGCACTGCGCTTTATACCGTCGCACAACAAAACCACCAACAACCCTACAACAAAAAAACCAACAACTCTACAACAAAAACAACAACAACCCTACAACAAAAACACCAACAACCCTACAACAAAAAAACCAACAACCCTACAACAAAAACAACAACAACCCTACGACAACGACTCTCCCAAGGGTTCCTAACTCCATTACCTGCCCTGATCCAATGCATCCTGGGCTGTGCCTCGTACACCGACCGCTCTCCGGCACTACCTCCCAGCTCTCTTACCCCGGGGGCTCTGCAAGACCTCCCTGCCACGACCCCCTCCGGAGGGGCGTGCTGCTGTCGCCTGTTCCCTGCAGGCTGGGGAGGGGATTTGGGTCTGGGAAGGGATTACACGAGGGGCAGTCATGTGTTACAGCTGTACCAGGGCGCCCGGGATCTCTCTGTCACCAGCTCACGCCGACCACACAAACCCTCTGCAAAGCTACTTAGGATGCAGGAGCCTGTGCTGCCTCTCAGGGAACACTCCCCACGTTTGTGGCAGAGCTCGAATTGACTCCTGATTATCACTGCTCTCCGGGTCGCCGCTGCCCACCACACTTACTCCGTCTCTTACCGTCTCTGCTCTGCGCCCCCGGGCATTGTCAGCTCTGCGGGGCAGGAACCCCCTTTCCTGGGATTGTGTGGTTGATGCACTTATTTGATTATAATTCCTTGGCTTCTATTTTGTAAAGTCGCCGAGTACATTGTAGGTGCTATATCAATACAAAATATACCTGCATCTAAACCTGTTCAAGAAACGAAAACTGTATGCTTACATATATTAAAAAAAAAGTTGTGGTACCCATAGTAACATCTCCATATAACCATTCCGTATAACTCCTCCTATAGCTTCCGTATAACTCCTCCTATAGCTACATATAACCTCTCCCTATAACGCCTATTGGTCTTTTATAACTTCTCCCTATAACGCCTCCTATTACTCCCTATAACTCCTCCTATTGCTCCCTATAACTCCCCCTATTGCTCCCTATAACCTCTCCCTATAACTCCCCCTATTGCTCCCTATAACCCCTCCCTATAACTCCTCCTATTGCCCCATATAACCTCTCCCTATAACTCCCCCTATTGCCCCATATAACCTCTCCCTATAACTCCTCCTATTGCTCCATATAACCGCTCTCTATAACTCCCCCTATTGCACCATATAACGCTCCCATTACTCCATATAACCTCTCCCTATAACTCCTCCTATTGCTCCATATAACCGCTCTCTATAACTCCCCCTATTGCACCATATAACGCTCCCATTACTCCATATAACCTCTCCCTATAACTCCTCCTATTGCTCCCTATAACTCCTCCTATTGCCCCATATAACCTCTCCCTATATCTCATCCTATTGCTCCATATAACCGCTCCCTATAACTCCTCCTATTGCTCCATATAATCACTCTCTATAACTCCCCCTATTGCACCATATAACGCTCTCTATAACTCCATATAACCTCTCCCTATAACTCCTCCTATTGCCCCATATAACCTCTCCCTATAACTCCTCCTATTGCTCCATATAACCGCTCCCTATAACTCCTCCTATTGCCCCATATAACCTCTCCCTATAACTCCTCCTATTGCCCCATATAACCTCTCCCTATAACTCCTCCTATTGCTCCATATAACCCCTCCCTATAACTCCTCCACATATACATGTATATATCTATAACACGCAAAGCAATATATATATATATATATGTACAACCAACTTCACACTGAGGATACACATTAAGGTTGAAACATGTTTCCCTGGGCCCTTCTGATCCTGACCCCTATGTGAGAAACTGCCCCAGTTACATGTCAGTATAGTGTGGTGCACCTGCTGGCTCACAGGACTCCTGAGTCTCCCGCTTGTTGGCAGTGGGGATTTCACCATGACAGGCATATGAGGTAGTGCTGAGTTCTACTCACATTTGGTACAGCGCCTCCACCCCATCCAGATCCCCACGATAGCAGGGAGGAGTTTCTGGAAGAGAACTCCTGGGTGCATCTTCTTGCTGAATAACTCCAGTCTCAGACAAGAAGGGTCTCTTGAACAAGGGCATCTTTAATTGCAGGGTACATGGCAGACTGCCCATCATAGCGGCCGACACTTAGCCGCACATTATCATGTTGTCCATCTCCAGGAAGGTTCCATCTGTTCTCTAATCAAGTTGTCTTTCCACCTCTCCCCCAAGGGAGACCACCAGCTGTGCCAGAGCCCTGGACACAGTGTGTAATCAGCTTGTCACTTCCTGGAACTCACACTTGAACACCTGCAGACACTTCACCCAGACATAACAGAACTCCTAACTTTAGGAAGTGCTGTTGTCCTGGAACTAGATTCCATATTCCTCTGTCTTCCCCTTTAGTTATGGGATTCATTTCTCCCTTGTTCAGTCGCCTGCCATTTTCCCCTGTCCCAGCAGCTTGCTGTGTGAGAAAATGCAACATTATTGCTACATGTTGTGGCTCCCTTAGACATTTCAGTGAGTTGCTATAGCAGCCCCAGCCTTTCTCTCAAATGAGCTTGTCTGCTTTCTCCCCCTCTGCTCTGCCCACAGATGGGCTGTCCCCAGGCTATCTTGCTACCCAGCATACATTGGGATTTCCTTTTCCACCTTCACCACCGGCTGAGTGAGTACCTGCTGTAACTTCTCTAGTGGCAGGATTACCCTTTTCACCTGTCCTTAACTACAAAGCACCCACAGAGAGACATTATCTAAACACCAACATCTCTTCACAAGTGCCTGTCTTTATGCTGCTTTCCCCAAATAAAGTAAAGAAAAGAAACAGAACTTGTTGTGCTTTGAAAAGAGGGCAGAGTTGAAACTATCTGGGCTAATCATTTTACACATGACCCTGGCCTCCAGAATAGTGAAAAGGATACCGTGTGCCTTACAGACACTTACAGGAGCTGCTACTCTAGATTTTATGATAACACAGAGCAGTCTCTGCAGACTGAAAAGCAGCAAGCAGCTTACACTGCACACGCAACTTTGCAGACAAAGTCCATAACACACAGAGCCTTGATTGCCTTCTCTGCTCCATAGTAAGGGATTACCATCTCACCTTACCCTGCGCACGTTCCCATGGCCAGCGCCACCAAGGGCCACGCCACCGGACACCCGCCAGGACACCGGCAGAGCCACCGGACACCTGTGAGTACAGCTACCCCTACGCTGAACGCTGCAGGACACCGCTCGGCATCATCTGAGACAGTCGCCCATCGCTGACACAGGTAAAAGACCGCACGCCACACGCACTGGCTAAAGGCCTACACACACCTACAGCATGGAAGAACTCAAGAGCCTCACCAGATATCGCGCAGGAGAGTGATCACTCAGACACAGAGACCGCTGCGCAACTGCAACAGGCGCAGACAGACGCAAGGCCTAAACGGACAGTCACACTGACACAAAAGGCCCGCGAAAAATATGAGACTGACATTGAAGCGCACCGCGCTAAATTAGAGTTGGCCTGGGATACCATCACACTTGGGATATGCAATGTCGCCGGCGCTGGTAACTATGTACAACAGCACGAGCAGGCAATAAATCAATTGAAGATAGATCACTCGCGCTACCAAGCACTGTCACAGGCATATTTCACCTATCTAACAAGAACTAACACGGAAGATAGCATACGAGAGCGCGACCTACAAAAGGCGATTGACCTAGAACGTGATGGCATTGTGCAAACCGCCATCACGGAAGCTGAGAATAAGAGAAAGGACCTTTTGCAGGAGACCGCATCGCAGCGCTCATGCACATCGAGGCATTCATCAAGGTCAGCTACTGCCGCAGCCACTACGCGTAGGAAAGCCGAATTTGATGCGGAATTAGAGGCACTTAAGAGAAGGAAGCCGCCGCTGCCATAGCCCAGGCTGAAGTCCTAGAAGCAGCCTCGCAACAGGACAGCGGGGAGCAACCATACAGACGGATAGCCTCAGAGGATCCAATCCAACGCACTGAAGACTATGTAAGGAGCCTCTTCAGTGTGAACACCAGCGCACCATCTCAACACGGAGGGAGTGACTCCACAGACACCGAAGACTTGCTAGGTCCACGAGGAGAAGACGCTGTTCCTTCAGTGGTACATGCTTCCTGGAATAGCTACAGCCGCAACAGTGATCCACACGCCAGCGCGCACACGGGTGCACCACAACAGGCTCGCAATCCAGGTACGCCCACACGGGAGAACACAGCCCCTCACACTGACCAGCGGCCACCACGCGTCCACGCAAAGGAAGAGGCGACTGCACGGAACTTTCCAGCATCTACCTCAGAAAGCGACCAATGCGCCGATGCCTCAGGCCTGACAGACATAGCCAAGTACATGATCCGGCGTGACCTGGTGCAAACAGGACTCATCAGCTTCGACGATCGCCCTGAGAACTACCGGACGTGGAAGTTCACGTTCAAAGACGCAATCAACAGCTTGGACTTCTCAGCAAGGGAAGAGCTCAACCTGCTATTCAAGTACCTGGGGAACGAATCCAGGGAGCACGCAAAGAGACTTCGGGCGGCAAACGCGAACCAACCCTAAGTAGGTCTTGACCTAGTGTGGGAAAGGCTAGAAGAGTGCTACGGTAGCCCCGAAGCAGTCGAGGATTCGCTCTTCAAAAGAGTCGACAGCTTCCCCAAGATCACAACTAAAGACTACTCGAAGTTACAAGAGCTCGGGGACCTGCTGCAAGAGCTGGAGTTCGCAAGGAAAGACCATTCCTTAACAGGTCTCAACGTCTTGGACTCAGCTCGTGGAGTGAGACCCATCTTGGAGAAGCTACCCTACAACCTCCAAGAAAGATGGATTTCACAAGGCTCCAAATACAAAAGGGAGAAGCAAGTCGCCTACCCCCCATTCTCAGTTTTCTTGAGCTTCATTCGCGAAGCAGCAAGGACGAGGAACGACCCCAGCTTCATCTTAGGGGCGCAGACCACATCCAGTGCCAGCCACCCGAGGAACGAAAGGTCAGCAGCGAGATACAAGGACACCAGAACACCCATCTCGGTCCACAGGACGGACGTGCCCCCTACGACCCACGCGAGTCCCAGCCAGGCGGCCGACAGGGACAAGAAACCAAGGGACCTTAACAAAGAATGCCCTATACACAAAAGACCGCATCCGCTTAACAAGTGTATCGGATTCAGAATGAAACCCATAGAGGATCGAAATAACTTACTCAGGGAATGGGGAGCTTGTTTCAAATGTTGTGCTTCCACAACTCATTTATTCAAGGACTGCAAAGAAGCTATGAAATGCACAGAGTGCGATAGCGACAGGCACATAGCCGCTTTACACCCAGAAGCTATGAAGCCCAAATCAAGCAAAGCCCCTAACCCTTCGACAAAGCAGGGCGGGGAGGAAGAAGTGGGAGATACACCCCCCACGACGTCAGTAGCGTCCAAATGCACAGAGGTATGTGGAGAAGGAAACGACGGTAGATCTTGCTCTAAAATATGTCTGGTAGCAGTGCACCCAGAGGGACAACCCCAAAGAGCTAAAAGGATGTATGCAATCATCGACGACCAGAGCAACCGATCGTTGGTCAGGTCAGAATTCTTCGACATGTTTAACATACACTACCGACACACTTAATCCGAGCAGGGCTAGTTCCGCAAGCCGGGGGATGCCCCGGCTTGCTAGCCCCACTCCCTCGGCGTGCCGCGCGTCACCGATGCGCGGTCACGCGTCATCGGGTGCCAGCGCCCCCTGCACGCGCGTCCAGGGCTCCCCGAGGGAGCCCTGGTTTCCCGCGATGTAGGGGACGGCGGCAGGGGGTTCCGGGGGACCCGGCGGACCCGGCAGCGGGAGGGAGAGCGCCCCGATCGGAGGGCGCTCTTCCGCTGCTTCGGCGCGCGCCCGGCACCCTCCGGCGCGCGCCAGGTTACTGCTGCGGCCGAGAACGGGCAAATGCTCGAATAAACTCGGCCGCAGCAGTACAAGACAGCGCTTCTCCTTACACTCTCAGAACATGCGCAGGTTGAATGGAGACTACAGGGAGAAGAGTGAATGGCTACACCATATGCTCAATAGACGGCAAAGTGAACATGCCCCTTCCCACACTCATCGAGTGCAATCACATGGCAGAAGATAGGAGCGAGATCCCCACACAAGACGTGGCGCGACACCATCCCCATCTAAAAGCTATTGCCGATCATATCCCACCACTAGACGAAGGCGCCCAGATCATGCTGCTACTTGGCAGGGACATCATGAGAGCACACAAGATCCGCAAACAGCGAAACGGGGACCACAACGGCCCAAGCGCTCAAAGGCTTGATCTAGGATGGGTGGTAGTGGGAGAAGTATGCATAGACAGGATACGAGGACCCGACAACGTAGACGCCCTATGAACAAACTTGTTGGAGAACGGTCGTACATCCCACTTCAAACCCTGTCCGAACCACTTCCAGGTTCACGAGAAGCTCGAGACCAAAAGGAACTATGGAGACGCGCTTGTGGCAGGAAAATACTCCAATGACCTAGGGAGTACAGTGTTCCAGACAACAAAGGACGACGACAAACAGGCGCCATCAATGGAAGATAAAGAATTCTTGAGGTTAATGGATAAGGAGCTCTTCAAGGACGCATTAGGCAGTTGGGTGGCCCCACTACCTTTCCGCTCGCCAAGAAGACGCCTCCCAAACAACAGAGACCACGCCATGTCTAGGCTCGCTTCGCCGTAACCTACAAAGGAAACCGGAGACCAAGGAACACTTTGTGGCCTTCATGCAGAAAATCTTCCACAGCGGCCATGCAGAGTCGGCGCCCCCACTGAGAGAAGGCGAAGAATGCTGGTACCTCCCGTCGTTTGGCGTCTACCACCCCCAGAAACCTGGCCAAATTCGAGTGGTATTCGACTCCAGTTCTCAGCATCAGGGAGTCTCCCTAAACGATGTTCTCCTCACCGGGCCGGATCTGACGAACAGTCTTCTGGGAGTGTTGATCCGCTTCCGCAAGGAGCCAATCGCCATAACAGCAGACATTCAACAGATGTTCCACTGCTTCCTTGTGCGAGAAGACAACCGTAACTACTTAAGATTCCTGTGGTACCAAGATGACGACATAGAAAATAAAATCACGGAGTACCGCACGAAAGTACATGTCTTCGGGAACAGCCCATCACCTGCGGTGGCTGCCTACGGCCTCAGAAGAACGGCCCAAGACGGAGAAGCAGAGTTCGGGAAAGACGCCAGGAACTTCGTCGAAAGAGACTTCTATGTGGACGACGGATTAAAATCAGTTCCCACCGAAGAAGAAGCCATAGATCTACTCAAAAGGACACAAAAGATGTTAGCAAATGCCAACCTAAGATTGCACAAAATAGCTTCCAACAGTGCCATAGTGATGAAGGCGTTCCACGCAGATGATCAAGCAAACGATCTCAAGAATTTGGATCTGGGGACCGACACGCCTCCCATACAGCGGAGCCTGGGATAAGCTGGAATCTTAAAACAGATACCTTTACGTTCTAGGTAGCCATCGAAGAAAAACCCTACACACGTCGCGGAGTCCTGTCCACCGTTAACAGTCTTTACGATCCGCTAGGATTCGTGGCCCCCGTCACTATACAAGGGAAGTATCTTCTCAGAGAAATGTCCTTCGAAAAGCAGGAATGGGACACCCCACTACCCCCAGAAAAACGGAAAGAGTGGGAGACGTGGAAGTACTCCTTGAAGGCCCTCGAGCAACTCCAGATCCCACGTCCCTACTCACCTACATCTCTCACCACCGCACACAGCAAAGAGCTTTGTGTATTCTCAGATGCCTCCACAAAGGCTATAGCAGCGGTGGCCTACCTAAAAACCACGGACGCGGGTGGAAGTTACCACATCAGGTTCATCATTGCGAAGGCTAACCTGGTGCCACAACCCGACCATACTATACCCAGACTCGAGCTATGTGGTGCAGTGTTAGCGGTAGAACTGGCGGAGCTCATCGAGAACGAGATAGACAGCAAACCAGATGCCGTCAGATTCTACACAGATAGCAAGGTGGTACTGGGCTACATATACAACAACAAAAGGAGATTCTACGTATACGTGGCCAACCGTGTAGAAAGAATCAGGAAGTCAACCCAACCAGAACAATGGCACCACGTGCCCACAGATCAAAATCCTGCAGATCACGCCACCAGATCAATACCCGCATCACAACTGCAGAACACGTCATGGCTCACAGGACCAACGTTTCTTGCGCAGCCCGCGGAAACGCCACCAACCCCTGTTGGTGACTTTGAACTCGTGGATCCCGAGAAGGATACGGAGATAAGGCCCCCACAAGTATCCGTGTTACTCACCAATGTATTACACAAAAATGCATTCGGATCACATCGACTCCATCGCTTCTCAAGGTGGACAGCCCTTCTGCGTGCAGTAGCCCATCTCAGGCATATAGCCTTCTCCTTCCGTCAGACACCAGATGGTAAAACTACCGGCTGCCACATCTGCAAAGAGTTGCGCACCGTGGAGGAAGTTGCAAGGGCTAAGGAAACTGTTCTCCATCATGTTCAGAGAGAAACGTATGAGGAAGAGATCAAGTGCATTCGTGGAGGGAAGAGTGTTTCCAAAAACAGCCCACTTTGGAAGTTGAATCCCTTCATCGACAATGACGGCCTCATGAGAGTAGGAGGCCGCCTCAACAAGTCCCAACTGAGCAGGGAGGAAAACAATCCTCTTATCATCCCTGGCCGGCATCACATCGCAACTTTGTTGGTGCGCTACTACCACGAACAAGTCATGCATCAGGGACGACATTTCACCGAAGGCGCTAATAGGGCGGCGGGCATTTGGGTCGTTGGCATGAAAAGGTGCGTGGCCAGTAATCTCCACAAATGTGTTAGGTGCCGAATGCTGCGAGGCAAAAGCCAAGGCCAAAGAATGGCAGATTTACCTATCGACAGACTTAATACAGAACCCCCCTTTACCTATGTAGGACTCAATGTATTTGGGCCCTGGATGGTCATCTTACGTAGAACTAGAGGCGGGCTAGCAAACAGTAAACGATGGGCGGTACTCTTCACCTGCATGAGTACGTGAGCTATACACATCGAGATTATAGAATCTATGGATGCTTCAAGCTTCATAAATGCCCTCAGAAGATTTTTTGCAGTCAGAGGACCAGTTAAACAAATACGCTCCGATTGCGGCACCAATTTTGTTGGAGCATGTAAGGAATTACAAATAAACACTAAAGATAATAGAGACAACAGTATCCAAAGATACCTGCGTGACCAAGAGTGTACGTGGACATTCAACCCTCCTCACTCCTCTCACATGGGCGGAGCATGGGAACGCATGATCGGGGTGGTCCGGCGTATCTTGGACTCTATGATGCTGAAAACCGATTTAACTCGACTCACCCACGAAGTGTTAACCACATTTATGGCCGAAATATCAGCGATAATTAATGCTAGGCCTTTGATTCCAGTGTCAACAGATCCAGAATCACCAAGTATTTTGACACCAGCAATGCTGCTAACCCAGAAAGTAGGGAACATCCCCACCCCAGTCGAAGGTGTCAACTCTAAGGATATGTACAAACGACAGTGGAGACAGGTGCAGTGCTTGGCCAACACATTTTGGGATCGCTGGAGACGCGAGTATCTGGTGACACTCCAAGAACGCCATAAATGGCAAACGGTTAAACCGGATATCCAAGTAGGAGATGTGGTTCTGTTGAAGGACAAACAGGTGTCAAGAAACGAATGGCCCATGGGACTTATTATCAAAACCATCCCAAGCGAAGATGAAAGGGTCCGCAAGGTGGAAGTTCGGGTGACCCAGAATGGGATCGTTAAAACCTTTTTAAGACCTATCACAGAGACTATCCTCCTAATGCCTAAATCGGACTATAACAAGGAAGAACTGACTACCAGTTCTGTGGACTCTGAGAGACATTGTAGTGCATCAAGCTAACCTAGAGCTGTGTATCCGCCTACCTACCTTACCGAGACGGCAAAGGACTTCAAGCTGGTGGTACCGGCCAGTATCCCATCGTTATATGGACATGAATTTTGCATTGTTATGTTATGTTATATTGCACATATGTTCCACATATACCTAGAATAGTGGTATCTCCAGATACCAGACGGGGAGTGTCCTGGAACTAGATTCTATATTCCTCTGTCTTCCCCTTTAGTTATGGGATTCATTTCTCCCTTGTTCAGTCGCCTGCCATTTTCCCCTGTCCCAGCAGCTTGCTGTGTGAGAAAATGCAACATTATTGCTACATGTTGTGGCTCCCTTAGACATTTCAGTGAGTTGCTATAGCAGCCCCAGCCTTTCTCTCAAATGAGCTAGTCTGCTTTCTCCCCCTCTGCTCTGCCCACAGATGGTCTGTCCCCAGGCTATCTTGCTACCCAGCATACATTGGGATTTCCTTTTCCACCTTCACCACCGGCTGAGTGAGTACCCTGCAGTAACTGCTCTAGTGGCAGGATTACCCTTTTCACCTGTCCTTAAGTACAAAGCACCCATAGAGAGACATTATCTAAACACCAACATCTCTTCACAAGTGCCTGTCTTTATGCTGCTTTCCCCAAATAAAGTAAAGAAAAGAAACAGAACTTGTTGTGCTTTGAAAAGAGGGCCAAGTTGAAACTATCTGGGCTAATCATCTTACACATGACCCTGGCCTCCAGAATAGCTGTGCAATATATAGGTTCCAGATAGACCCACCTCTGTGTCACTAACAGTGGACACAGAGTATGCTGTCACTTCCTTTGCTACACTTACACATCACAGGGGTTGAGGGCAAACCTCCATGATGACTACTGGCAACCCTGCCCTTTTAACAGGAGTTACTGCTCAGCATGAGAGAGATATGTACACCAATTTTACACATGGCTACACATGTTTGTGAATGGTTTCTCTGGCTTTGCATCTGATTCCCATGCTGCGCTTTAAAGCTGTGTTAACAGCGAGCATTAGCTTATATGGGCTCCATGTAACAATGGTTTTTCAGGCAAAAGGTGGCACTGTGTGCTCATTTGCATGTCATTTCCCAGAATCCCTTGCTGCAGTGGAAACACTGTATGCTGGGGATAATGGTGAAAGGCGGGGTTGCAGACCTGCCTAAGACATGTGAATGTGCTCACAAGTGATCTTTTTATATATATATACTGTATAATGCATTAAGGGGGTTAATAGACATCAGCAATAGAAATGTTTATTTCTTAATCATAGCATTGTGTCCCCCCCCCTGCCCCCTCCACTTCCTTTTATGGGATTTTGCAGCCAGAAGTTGAAGAATGTATGAAATGAAAACAAAGCTCCAACCATCCCAGCTAAATCTAAACATCTCAGGAGCTCACTGGGGAAATATACAGGGAAGCCCCCACAGCCACACCCACTCTCCCTGCTCACCTGTATACCCATACTCAGCATCACTATATACTGCAGTAACAAGAGACCTGTTTCTATTCCCAGGGCTCCTAATACGTCCCATGCTTCACCCCTCCTCCGACGCACAAAGGAGATCATTAACCCCTTCACTGCTATGCGAGCCGTCAACATGTGGATCAATATAGAACACGCAGTGCCATATAGATATGCCACAGAGACCAATATATATATATATTTATACAAGGCACAGCAATGTATATAGATCTATAACATGCAGAGCAATGTGTCTGTCTGCCTCTCTATACATGCAGAGCAATATATCTATAACATGCAGAGTGTGTATATATATATATATATATATATATATATAATCACTGAGATCAGTATATATCTATAACACAGCGCGGTAAACATCCATAACACAGAGCGGTGTATATTTAGAACATGCAAGCAATATATACTATATGTGACTGTCTACTGTATCACAATGAACCCTATGGAGGATGCTGACACTCCCAGAAGCCTCTGCAGCGGTGGTGGTTTGGGATGGGGAGAGGAGGGGGGGAGAGGTGGTGGGTGATGGTTTTATTCTTCTTGAATGTGTCTCTTAAAAACAATATTTACATCATGCCAGCCATCCCACTGCACACAGGAATGTTCAGGGAATCCAGCACCCCATGAAATGACTGCTGCAGCGGATACTCTGTGTACATACTGAGTCATGCACGGGGTCTCCGATGGGGGAGGGAGGAGAGTTGGGGGGTGGAGATGGCCGGGTCCGGCAAATGAAAACATAATTAACACGTTTCATACATTGGTAACTGCACATTGACTGTAATGAAAATTTGTACTCTGTATTGTGGAGCAAACTGCCTCATCTTGATGCATATCCAACCCTTGTGTATAGTATGTAAGAGTACATACGTGTCACCCTAATAACAACCCCCAAATCCGCCTGATTACCAAATCTAATATCAACTCCCATGCCAGGCCCCATACAAACTGCTAAGCCAGCCCTAACACCAACTCCAATCACAATCCTCATACCAACTCTAAGCCAGTCCTCACACCAACTCCCATACCAGCCCTAACACCAACTCCAATCACAATCCTCATACCAACTCTAAGCCAGTCCTCACACCAACTCCCATACCAGCCCTAACACCAACTCCAATCACAATCCTCATACCAACTCTAAGCCAGTCCTCACCCCAACTCCCATACCAGCCCTAACACCAACTCCAATCACAATCCTCATACCAACTCTAAGCCAGCCCTCACACCAACTCCCATACCAGCCCTAACACCAACTCCAATCACAATCCTCATACCAACTCCCATACCAGCCCTTATACCATCTCCAATGCAAGCCCTCATACCAACTCCCATACCAGCCCTTATACCATCTCCAATGCAAACCCTCATACCAACTCCCATACCAACCCTTATACCATCTCCAATGCAAACCCTCACACCAACTCCCATACCAGCCCTTATACCATCTCCAATGCAAACACTCACACCAACTCCCATACCAGCCCTTATACCATCTCCAATGCAAACCCTCATACCAACTCCCATACCAGCCCTTATACCATCTCCAATGCAAACCCTCATACCAACTCCCATACCAGCCCTTATACCATCTCCAATGCAAACCCTCATACCAACTCCCATACCAGCCCTTATACCATCTCCAATGCAAACCCTCACACCAACTCCCATACCAGCCCTTATACCATCTCCAATGCAAACACTCACACCAACTCCCATACCAGCCCTTATACCATCTCCAATGCAAACCCTCATACCAACTCCCATACCAGCCCTTATACCATCTCCAATGCAAACCCTCATACCAACTCCCATACCAGCCCTTATACCATCTCCAATGCAAACCCTCACACCAACTCCTATACCAGCCCTTATACCATCTCCAATGCAAACCCTCACACCAACTCCCATACCAGCCCTTATACCATCTCCAATGCAAACCCTCATACCAACTCCCATACCAGCCCTTATACCATCTCCAATGCAAACCCTCACACCAACTCCCATACCAGCCCTTATACCATCTCCAATGCAAACCCTCATACCAACTCCCATACCAGCCCTTATACCATCTCCAATGCAAACCCTCATACCAACTCCCATACCAGCCCTTATACCATCTCCAATGCAAACCCTCACACCAACTCCTAAACCAGCCCTTATACCATCTCCAATGCAAACCCTCACACCAACTCCTATACCAGCCCTTATACCATCTCCAATGCAAACCCTCATACCAACTCCCATACCAGCCCTTATACCATCTCCAATGCAAACCCTCATACCAACTCCCATACCAGCCCTTATACCATCTCCAATGCAAACCCTCATACCAACTCCCATACCAGCCCTTATACCATCTCCAATGCAAGCCCTCACACCAACTCCTATACCAGCCCTTATACCATCTCCAATGCAAACCCTCACACCAACTCCTATACCAGCCCTTATACCATCTCCAATGCAAGCCCTCACACCAACTCCCATACCAGCCCTTATACCATCTCCAATGCAAGCCCTCATACCAACTCCCATACCAGCCCTTATACCATCTCCAATGCAAGCCCTCATACCAACTCCCATACCAACCCTTATACCAACTCCCATACCAACCCTCATACCATCTCCAATGCAAACCCTCATACCAACTCCCATACCAACCCTTATACCAACTCCCATACCAACCCTCATACCATCTCCAATGCAAACCCTCATACCAACTCCCATACCAGCCCTTATACCATCTCCAATGCAAACCCTCACACCAACTCCCATACCAGCCCTTATACCATCTCCAATGCAAACCCTCACACCAACTCCTATACCAGCCCTTATACCATCTCCAATGCAAGCCCTCACACCAACTCCCATACCAGCCCTTATACCATCTCCAATGCAAGCCCTCATACCAACTCCCATACCAGCCCTTATACCATCTCCAATGCAAGCCCTCATACCAACTCCCATACCAACCCTTATACCAACTCCCATACCAACCCTCATACCATCTCCAATGCAAACCCTCATACCAACTCCCATACCAACCCTTATACCAACTCCCATACCAGCCCTTATACCATCTCCAATGCAAACCCTCACACCAACTCCCATACCAGCCCTTATACCATCTCCAATGCAAACCCTCATACCAACTCCTATACCAGCCCTTATACCATCTCCAATGCAAACCCTCACACCAACTCCTATACCAGCCCTTATACCATCTCCAATGCAAACCCTCATACCAACTCCTATACCAGCCCTTATACCATCTCCAATGCAAGCCCTCATACCAACTCCCATACCAGCCCTTATACCATCTCCAATGCAAACCCTCATACCAACTCCCATACCAGCCCTTATACCATCTCCAATGCAAACCCTCACACCAACTCCCATACCAGTCCTTATACCATCTCCAATGCAAGCCCTCATACCAACTCCCATACCAGCCCTTATACCATCTCCAATGCAAACCCTCATACCAACTCCCATACCAGCCCTTATACCATCACCAATGCAAACCCTCATACCAACTCCCATACCAACCCTTATACCATCTCCAATGCAAACCCTTATACCAACTCCCATACCAGCCCTTATACCATCTCCAATGCAAACCCTCATACCAACTCCCATACCAGCCCTTATACCATCTCCAATGCAAACCCTCACACCAACTCCTATACCAGCCCTTATACCATCTCCAATGCAAACCCTCACACCAACTCCTATACCAGCCCTTATACCATCTCCAATGCAAACCCTCACACCAAGTCCTATACCAGCCCTTATACCATCTCCAATGCAAACCCTCATACCAACTCCCATACCAGCCCTTATACCATCTCCAATGCAAACCCTTATACCAACTCCCATACCAGCCCTTATACCATCTCCAATGCAAGCCCTCATACCAACTCCCATACCAGCCCTTATACCATCTCCAATGCAAGCCCTCATACCAACTCCCATACCAACCCTTATACCATCTCCAATGCAAGCCCTCATACCAACTCCCATACCAGCCCTTATACCATCTCCAATGCAAGCCCTCACACCAACTCCCATACCAACCCTTATACCATCTCCAATGCAAGCCCTCATACCAACTCCCATGCCAGCCCTTATACCATCTCCAATGCAAACCCTCACACCAACTCCTATACCAGCCCTTATACCATCTCCAATGCAAGCCCTCATACCAACTCCCATGCCAGCCCTTATACCATCTCCAATACAAAAACCCTCATACCAACTCCCATACCAGCCCTTATACCATCTCCAATGCAAGCCCTCATACCAACTCCCATACCAGCCCTTATACCATCTCCAATGCAAACCCTCACACCAACTCCCATACCAGCCCTTATACCATCTCCAATGCAAGCCCTCACACCAACTCCCATACCAGCCCTTATACCATCTCCAATGCAAACCCTCACACCAACTCCCATACCAGCCCTTATGCCATCTCCAAAGCAAGCCCTCATACCAACTCCCATACCAGCCCTTATGCCATCTCCAATGCAAGCCCTCATGCCAACTCCCATACCAACCCTTATACCATCTCCAATGCAAACCCTCATACCAACTCCCATACCAGCCCTTATACCATCTCCAATGCAAGCCCTCACACCAACTCCCATACCAGCCCTTATACCATCTCCAATGCAAACCCTCACACCAACTCCCATACCAGCCCTTATACCATCTCCAATGCAAACCCTCATACCAACTCCCATACCAGCCCTTATACCATCTCCAATGCAAACCCTCATACCAACTCCCATACCAGCCCTTATACCATCTCCAATGCAAGCCCTCACACCAACTCCCATACCAGCCCTTATACCATCTCCAATGCAAACCCTCACACCAACTCCCATACCAGTCCTTATACCATCTCCAATGCAAGCCCTCACACCAACTCCCATACCAGCCCTTATACCATCTCCAATGCAAACCCTCACACCAACTCCCATACCAGCCCTTATACCATCTCCAATGCAAACCCTCATACCAACTCCCATACCAGCCCTTATACCATCTCCAATGCAAACCCTCATACCAACTCCCATACCAACCTTTATACCATCTCCAATGCAAACCCTCACACCAACTCCCATAGCAGCCCTTATACCATCTCCAATGCAAACCCTCATACCAACTCCCATACCAGCCCTTATACCATCTCCAATGCAAGCCCTCATACCAACTCCCATACCAGCCCTTATACCATCTCCAATGCAAACCCTCACACCAACTCCCATACCAGCCCTTATACCATCTCCAATGCAAGCCCTCACACCAACTCCCATACCAGCCCTTATACCATCTCCAATGCAAACCCTCACACCAACTCCCATACCAGCCCTTATACCATCTTCAATGCAAACCCTCACACCAACTCCCATACCAGCCCTTATACCATCTCCAATGCAAGCCCTCACACCAACTCCCATACCAGCCCTTATACCATCTCCAATGCAAGCCCTCACACCAACTCCCATACCAGCCCTTATACCATCTCCAATGCAAACCCTCATACCAACTCCCATACCAGCCCTTATACCATCTCCAATGCAAGCCCTCACACCAACTCCCATACCAGCCCTTATACCATCTCCAATGCAAACCCTCACACCAACTCCCATACCAGCCCTTATACCATCTCCAATGCAAACCCTCATACCAACTCCCATACCAGCCCTTATACCATCTCCAATGCAAACACTCACACCAACTCCCATACCAGCCCTTATACCATCTCCAATGCAAGCCCTCATACCAACTCCCATACCAGCCCTTATACCATCTTCAATGCAAACCCTCATACCAACTCCCATGCCAGCCCTTATACCATCTCCAATGCAAACCCTCACACCAACTCCCATACCAGCCCGTATACCATCTCCAATGCAAGCCCTCACACCAACTCCCATACCAGCCCTTATACCATCTCCAATGCAAACCCTCATACCAACTCCCATACCAGCCCTTATACCATCTCCAATGCAAGCCCTCATACCAACTCCCATACCAACCCTTATACCATCTCCAATGTAAGCCCTCATACCAACTCCCATACCAGCCCTTATACCATCTCCAATGCAAGCCCTCATACCAACTCCCATACCAGCCCTTATACCATCTCCAATGCAAGCCCTCACACCAACTCCCATACCAGCCCTTATACCATCTCCAATGCAAGCCCTCATACCAAGTCCCATACCAACCCTTATACCATCTCCAATGTAAGCCCTCATACCAACTCCCATACCAGCCCTTATACCATCTCCAATGCAAACCCTCATACCAACTCCTATACCAGCCCTTATACCATCTCCAATGCAAGCCCTCATACCAACTCCCATACCAGCCCTTATACCATCTCCAATGCAAACCCTCATACCATCTCCAATGCAAGCCCTCATACCAACTCCCATACCAACCCTTATACCATCTCCAATGCAAACCCTCATACGAACTCCCATACCAGCCCTTATACCATCTCCAATGCAAGCCCTCATACCAACTCCCATACCAGCCCTTATACCATCTCCAATGCAAACCCTCATACCAACTCCCATACCAGCCCTTATACCATCACCAATGCAAACCCTCATACCAACTCCCATACCAGCCCTTATACCATCTCCAATGCAAACCCTCATACCAACTCCCATACCAGCCCTTATACCATCTCCAATGCAAACCCTCACACCAACTCCTATACCAGCCCTTATACCATCTCCAATGCAAACCCTCACACCAACTCCTATACCAGCCCTTATACCATCTCCAATGCAAACCCTCATACCAACTCCCATACCAGCCCTTATACCATCTCCAATGCAAGCCCTCACACCAACTCCCATACCAGCCCTTATACCATCTCCAATGCAAACCCTCACACCAACTCCCATACCAGCCCTTATACCATCTCCAATGCAAGCCCTCATACCAACTCCCATACCAGCCCTTATACCATCTTCAATGCAAACCCTCACACCAACTCCCATGCCAGCCCTTATACCATCTCCAATGCAAACCCTCACACCAACTCCCATACCAGCCCTTATACCATCTCCAATGTAAGCCCTCATACCAACTCCCATAGCAGCCCTTATACCATCTCCAATGCAAACCCTCATACCATCTCCCATAGCAGCCCTTATACCATCTCCAATGCAAACCCTCATACCATCTCCCATACCAGCCCTTATACCATCTCCAATGCAAACCCTCACACCAACTCCCATAGCAGCCCTTATACCATCTCCAATGCAAGCCCTCATACCAACTCCCATACCAGCCCTTATACCATCTCCAATGCAAACCCTCATACCAACTCCCATACCAGCCCTTATACCATCTCCAATGCAAACCCTCACACCAACTCCCATACCAGCCCTTATACCATCTCCAATGCAAACGCTCATACCAACTCCCATACCAGCCCTTATACCATCTCCAATGCAAACCCTCATACCAACTCCCATACCAGCCCTTATACCATCTCCAATGCAAACCCTCACACCAACTCCCATACCAGCCCTTATACCATCTCCAATGCAAGCCCTCATACCAACTCCCATACCAGCCCTTATACCATCTTCAATGCAAACCCTCATACCAACTCCCATACCAGCCCTTATACCATCTCCAATGCAAACCCTCATACCAACTCCCATACCAGCCCTTATACCATCTCCAATGCAAACCCTCACACCAACTCCCATACCAGCCCTTATACCATCTCCAATGCAAGCCCTCATACCAACTCCCATACCAGCCCTTATACCATCTTCAATGCAAACCCTCATACCAACTCCCATACCAGCCCTTATACCATCTCCAATGCAAGCCCTCATACCAACTCCCATACCAGCCCTTATACCATCTTCAATGCAAACCCTCATACCAACTCCCATACCAGCCCTTATACCATCTCCAATGCAAACCCTCACACCAACTCCCATACCAGCCCTTATACCATCTCCAATGCAAGCCCTCATACCAACTCCCATACCAGCCCTTATACCATCTTCAATGCAAACCCTCATACCAACTCCCATACCAGCCCTTATACCATCTCCAATGCAAGCCCTCACACCAACTCCCATACCAGCCCTTATACTATCTTCAATGCAAACCCTCATACCAACTCCCATGCCAGCCCTTATACCATCTCCAATGCAAACCCTCACACCAACTCCCATACCAGCCCTTATACCATCTCCAATGCAAGCCCTCACACCAACTCCCATACCAGCCCTTATACCATCTCCAATGCAAGCCCTCACACCAACTCCCATACCAGCCCTTATACCATCTCCAATGCAAGCCCTCATACCAACTCCCATACCAACCCTTATACCATCTCCAATGTAAGCCCTCATACCAACTCCCATACCAGCCCTTATACCATCTCCAATGCAAACCCTCATACCAACTCCTATACCAGCCCTTATACCATCTCCAATGCAAGCCCTCATACCAACTCCCATACCAGCCCTTATACCATCTCCAATGCAAACCCTCATACCATCTCCAATGCAAGCCCTCATACCAACTCCCATACCAACCCTTATACCATCTCCAATGCAAACCCTCATACCAACTCCCATACCAGCCCTTATACCATCTCCAATGCAAACCCTCACACCAACTCCTATACCAGCCCTTATACCATCTCCAATGCAAGCCCTCATACCAATTCCCATACCAGCCCTTATACCATCTCCAATGCAAGCCCTCATACCAACTCCTATACCAGCCCTTATACCATCTCCAATGCAAACCCTCATACCAACTCCCATACCAGCCCTTATACCATCTCCAATGCAAACCCTCATACCAACTCCCATACCAGCCCTTATACCATCTCCAATGCAAACCCTCACACCAACTCCCATACCAGCCCTTATACCATCTCCAATGCAAACCCTCATACAAACTCCTATACCAGTCCTTATACCATCTCCAATGCAAGCCCTCATACCAACTCCCATACCAGCCCTTATACCATCTCCAATGCAAACCCTCACACCAACTCCCATACCAGCCCTTATACCATCTCCAATGCAAGCCCTCATACCAACTCCCATACCAGCCCTTATACCATCTCCAATGCAAACCCTCATACCAACTCCTATACCAGCCCTTATACCATCTCCAAAGGAAGCCCTCATACCAACTCCCATACCAACCCTCATATCAATTCCAATACCAGCCCTTGTAGCAACGTCAACCCTCATAGAAACGCTAATGCCAACCCACATAGCAACATCAGTCCTCATACCAATGCCAGCCATTATACCAACGCCAACCCTCATGCCAATGCCAGTCCTCATACCAACATAAATGCCAGTCCTCATACCAACATAAATGCCAGTCCTCATACCAACACCAGGCAGCTCACATACAAAAGTCAATGCCAGCCCCACCCCCCTTGACACTTGTAACCAACGGAACAATTTCTAAAAGTCTCCCGGGACCAGAACAGCACCCAATTCATCACCTGAAAGCAGCCGGGATATTTTCCTTCAGATTTGCACCCGTGATCTTTTAATGCAGGGGTGGGGAACGTCAGGCCCGAGGGCCGTATAAGGCCCTCGAAGTCATTTGGTCTGGCCCTTCTAAGGCAACGCTAATTTTTTTTTAAATGGCCGCCGCGCGCCCGATTGGGAGGAGGTGGTGTGAGGCGCCGGCAGCCCTACATGATCCCCAGCAGCCACCGTACTAGCCTCAGCGATCCCCCAGCAGTCACCGTACTTCCCCCGCATCATTCCCCGCACTTCCCCCATGCTTCTCCAGCAGTTCCCCCCACACTTACCCCAGTTTCCGCCCTACACGATCCCCCCAGCAGCAGCAGCAACTACCAGAGGTAGGGGGGCGGGGTTCTGTGGGCCTACATGCCTGCTGTGTGCCTGCCGTGTGCCTGCCTGTCTGTGTCTGTATGGCCCGCGAACGATGTTATAAATATCCAAATGGCCCTTGGCAGAAAAAAGGTTCCGCACCCCTGTTTTAATGCATAGACCCTCTGAGAGCAGACATGTAATGAGGTGAAAATACTGAAACTTTATAACATCTACTCAACCATTGGTAATATTTGTATGATGATTTGTTTAAGAGATGTACAATGCGAGACCTAACATCAAAACCACACGCTACATAGGTACACAGTGCGCGTATCAGGGCACAAATGGTGTATTTGCTATTAAACTGACGCCAAGAGAGTCATGAGGGTATGTTTCTCTCAGCGTCAAGTTCGGAAAGTACTTTGCACTAACTGCTGCATCGCCGGGTGATTGAGCAGCTGGTTATATTGAACAATAAATGGAGCTATATCCCTTGCTTTATAGGGGGACAGAGAGGTGTAGACGAGAAGGGGGCAACGGGACACTGAGAGGCAAGGGGGCAACGGGACACCGAGGAGAGGCAAGGGGGTATATGGGATGCAGAGGAGAAGCGAGGGAGCAACGGGACGCTTAGGAGAAGTGAGGGGACAACAGGACGCTTAGGAGAACTAAGGGGGCAACAGGACGCTTAGGAGAAGCGAGGGAGCAACGGGACGCTTAGGAGAACTAAGGGGGCAACAGGACGCTTAGGAGAAGTGAGGGGACAAAGGATGCTTAGGAGAAGTGTGGGGGCAACGGGACGCTGAGGAGAGGCGAGGGGGCAACGGGACACTGAGGAGAGGCGAGGGGGCAACGGGACGGAGAGGCGAGGGGGCAACGGGACGGAGAGGCGAGGGGGCAACGGGACGGAGAGGCGAGGGGGCAACGGGACGGAGAGGCGAGGGGGCAACGGGATGCGGAGGAGAGGCGAGGGGGCAACGAGACGCTGAGGAGAGGCGAGGGGGCAACGGGATGGAGAGACGAGGGGGCAAAGGGATGCAGAGGAGAGGCGAGGGGGCAACGGGACGGAGAGGCGAGGGGGCAAAGGGACGCAGAGGAGAGGCGAGGGGGCAACGGGACGCAGAGGAGAGGCGAGGGGGCAACGGGACGCAGAGGAGAGGCGAGGGGGCAAGGTGACGGAGAGGCGAGGGGGCACGGGGACGCAGAGGAGAGGCGAGGGGACAACGGGACGCAGAAGAGAGGCGAGGGGGCAAAGGGACGCAGAGGAGAGGCGAGGGGGCAACGGGATGCAGAGGAGAGGCGAGGGGGCAACGGGACGCAGAGGAGAGGCGAGGGGGCAACGTGACGGAGAGGCGAGGGGGCACGGGGACGCAGAGGAGAGGCGAGGGGACAACGGGACGCAGAAGAGAGGCGAGGGGGCAAAGGGACGCTGAGGAGAGGCGAGGGGGCAACGGGACGCTGAGGAGAGGCGAGGGGGCAACGGGACGCAGAGGAGAGGCGAGGGGGCAACGGGACGCAGAAGAGAGGCGAGGGGGCAAAGGGACGCTGAGGAGAGGCGAGGGGGCAACGGGACGCTGAGGAGAGGCGAGGGGGCAACGGGACACACAGGAGAGGCGAGGGGGCAACGGGACGCAGAGGAGAGGCGAGGGGGCAACGGGACACAGAAGAGAGGCGAGGGGCCAACGGGACGCAGAGGAGAGGCGAGGGGGCAACGGGACGGAGAGGCGAGGGGGCAACGGGACGGAGAGGCGAGGGGGCAACGGGACGGAGAGGCGAGGGGGCAACGGGACGGAGAGGCGAGGGGGCAACGGGACGGAGAGGCGAGGGGGCAATGGGACGGAGAGGCGAGGGGGCAACGAGACGGAGAGGCGAGGGGGCAAAGGGACGGAGAGGCGAGGGGGCAATGGGACGCAGAGGAGAGGCGAGGGGGCAACGGGACGGAGAGGCAAGGGGGCAATGGGACGCAGAGGAGAGGCGAGGGGGCAACGGGACGGAGAGGCAAGGGGGCAATGGGACGCAGAGGAGAGGCGAGGGGGCAAAGGGACACAGAGGAGACGTGAGGGGGCAACGGGACGCAGAGGAGAGGCGAGGGGGCAACGGGACGCAGAGGAGAGGGGACACTGGTAAGCAGAGGAGAGGGGGACACTGGTAAGCGGAGGAGAGGGGGGCACTGGGACGCGGAGGAGGAGAGGGGGACACTGGGACGCGGAGGAGGAGAGGGGGACACTGGGACGCGGAGAGGGGGACACTGGGAAGCGGAGGGGGACACTGGGACACGGAGGAGAGGGGGACGCGGAGGAGGAGAGGGGGACACTGGGAAGTGGAGGGGGACACTGGGACACGGAGGAGAGGGGGACGCGGAGGAGGAGAGGGGGACACTGGGAAGTGGAGGGGGACACTGGGACACGGAGGAGAGGGGGACGCGGAGGAGGAGAGGGGGACACTGGGAAGTGGAGGAGAGGGGGACACTGGGACGCAGAGGAGGAGAGGGGGACGCGGAGGAGGAGAGGGGGACGTGGAGGAGGAGAGGGGGACGCGGAGGATAGGGGGACGCGGAGGAGGAAAGGGGGACACTGGGACGCGGAGGAGAGGGGGATGCGGAGGAGAGGGGGACACTGGGACGCGGAGGAGGAGAGGGGGACACTGAAATGCGGAGGAGGAGAGGGGGACGCGGAGGAGGAGAGTGGGACACTGGGACGCGGAGGAGAGGGGGACGCGGAGGAGGAGAGGGGGACACTGGGACGCGGAGGAGGAGAGGGGGACGTGGAGGAGGAGAGGGGGACGCGGAGGAGGAGAGGGGGACACTGGGATGCGGAGGAGGAGAGGGGGACACTGGGACGCGGAGGAGGAGAGGGGGACGCGGAGGAGAGGGGGACGCGGAGGAGCAGAGGGGGACACTGGGTTGAAAGAAATAGAAAAAAAGTGCACTAATAATACTGTATTTTGCCGGCAATGGGGAGCGGTTACATGGAACAATAGGAGAGATTATAGGAAGTGGTTGAATGGAGCAGTAATTCTGCCACGAAGAGCAGTGTATACCTGCCACGTACAGAGCAGTGTGTGACTCTACCACGCAGAGCAGTGTATACCTGCCACGTGCAGAGCAGTGTGTGACTCTACCACGCAGAGCAGTGTATACCTGCACGCACAGAGCAGAGTGTAACTCTGCCACGAAGAGCAGTGTATACCTGCCACGCGCAGAGCAGTGTGTGACTCTACCACGCAGAGCAGTGTATACCTGCCACGTGCAGAGCAGTGTGTGACTCTACCACGCAGAGCAGTGTATACCTGCACGCACAGAGCAGAGTGTAACTCTGCCACGAAGAGCAGTGTATACCTGCCACGCGCAGAGCAGTGTGTGACTCTACCACGCAGAGCAGTGTATACCTGCCACGTGCAGAGCAGTGTGTGACTCTACCACGCAGAGCAGTGTATACCTGCCACGCGCAGAGCAGAGTGTAACTCTGCCACGAAGAGCAGTGTATACCTGCCACGCGCAGAGCAGTGTGTGACTCTACCACGCAGAGCAGTGTATACCTGCACGCACAGAGCAGTGTGTAACTCTGCCACGTGCAGAGCAGTGTGTAACTCTGCCACGTGCAGAGCAGTGTGTAACTCTGCCACACAGAGCAGCGTTTACCGGCCACGCGCAGAGCAGTGTGTAACTCCTCCACGCAGAGTGTAAACCTGCCACGCAGCACAGCGTAAACCTGCCACGCGCAGAACAGCGCATACCTGCCACGCGCAGAGCAGCGCACACCTGCCACGCGCAGAGCAGCGCACACCTGCCACGCGCAGAGCAGCGCATACCTGCCACGCGCAGAGCAGCATGGTATGCAATGGTTACAGCACTCTCCTGAGCGCGGGCCCTCCTGGAATAACCCAGCTGCACTCCTCCCCCACTTCTCCTCCAAACATTTTTTCCTGGTGCCCACTTTTTTTTTTTTTAACGACCTCTTATCTCATAAATTAGCCGCCAGCGCAGGGGATGCCACATATTTGCAGCCTGCCGTAACTCTTTGCCTCCGGAGGGCCCAGGTTTCCAGCGAGATGCCAGCCAAGGGTCAGCGAGGCCAGTCGCCCCCCTCCCCTTCTATACAATATAATGCGGCGGGGCCCAGATAATCCCACATTCCCAGGCTCACGCACAGCCAAACTGAGCCTATGTATCCCCCTGAACACCTGAACTGTGTCAGGGCTCTGGCAGCCCCCATGTGAGGAAGGGGAGACCCCGGGGGGGGGAAGATGAGCCAGCGTCAGGTATAGAGAACTTGTTACCACTCCCTCTGCAGCGTGTTACACACCAAACACACGTAGATCCCTCACACTTACCTCTGCAGCGTGTTACACACCAAACACACGTAGATCCCTCACACTTACCTCTGCAGCGTGTTACACACCAAACACACGTAGATCCCTCACACTTACCTCTGCAGCGTGTTACACACCAAACACACGTAGATCCCTCACACTTACCTCTGCAGCGTGTTACACACCAAACACACGTAGATCCCTCACACTTACCTCTGCAGCGTGTTACACACCAAACACACGTAGATCCCTCACACTTACCTCTGCAGCGTGTTACACACCAAACACACGTAGATCCCTCACACTTACCTCTGCAGCCTATTCCCTGCCAGAGAGAGGTATATACTCTATCTATGCTACGCAGAGCAGTGTATACCTACGCCACGCAGAGAGAGCAGTATATACCTGTACCACGCAGGGCAGTATATCTCTACAACGCGCAGAGAAATGTATATGTGTATACCACGCAGAGTAGTGTATACAATAACACGCAGAGAAACGTATATATCTGCAACGCGCAGAGCCATATATATCTATGCCATGCAGAGAAATGTATGTACAGTATGTAAACATCGCAGAGAAATGTATACCTACGCCACGCAGAGAGCAGTATATATCTATACCACGCAGAGCAGTACATACCTATAACACGCAGAGAAATGCCTATAGGTATACCACGCAGAGCAGTGTATACAATAACACACAGAGCAGTGTATATTTATACCATGCAGAGTAATATATATCTATACCATGCAGAGAAATGTATATCTATAACATGCAACAAAGTGTATACCTGTAACATGCAGAGAAATGTATATATCTACACCACGCAGAGCAGTATGTAGTTACACAGGCAGAGCAGAATACAGTACATCTATACCACACAGAGAAATAAATATATATATATATATATATATATATATATATATAAAACATGCAGAGCAACATATTTATATTATACACAAAATCAAAAATGTTACCAGTAAGCTGCACTCGGGAGGACATGGCAGGCATTTTTATTTTTGCCACAAATTCTTTACCTCGAACGCAATGCTCACTGATCACGTACGCTTGTTACGCAAGTGGCTCGCAGGTGTGAGAAGAGGCGACGCTGGATAAAAGGCGCGTGCGGTCCGTATTAAAGCAGCGGCCCCGCCACTCCAACGCGGCTTTTCATCTGTAGAATCTGACGCTCCGTTCAGCAGATAGAAGCGTTTGGAATACGAAGTGTGCGGGAGTTTAAAATGGAGTTCTCCCCAGATCCCAGTGCAGTCTACAGGTAAAACATGGAAACCGCAGAAGTTGGAGATGAAGAATATCCCGTTTTCAGTAGCGGCCCTGTTTTGCACTGCAACAGCGCGGCCATCTTTAAATAAACCCACAGACTCAGGAGTTATAGCAGCTATCCCGCCCCAGAAGCCCGCTGGAGTTTTACTCATATAATGTTAGCATATCACCCCTCTCGGGCATGCCTTGCTCTTACATAACTGTGCTGGGCTCCGGGAAGAACTCCATTTTGAACCACGTCATAATCCAAATGCTTCTTATCTCCTGCACGAAGAAGCATCAGATTCTCTAAATAAAAACAGCTTTATTAAACAAAAGTGTGCGGTGCGGTTTCCATATACAGAAAGTTACCGAGGGTTGCAACGCAGCGGCTAAAGATAGCAGGAGCCGTCGTTCCAGAGCTGAAATGAATAAAATGGAGATTGAACATGCCACAAGGTTTAATACGAACGTTTACTCCCGTTTTCCCTGTCACTATTTGTACCACAGAACCTGGTTATAGGTAAATCAGTACGCTGCCCTGAGACAATAAAGCAGCGATTCCCAACAAGAGGGTTTGGGAACCTCTAGGACAGTGGTGGGCAACTGCAATCCTCAGGGGCCACCAACAGGTCAGGTTTTCAGGATATCCCGGCTTCAGCACAGGTGGCTCAATCATTATGACTGAGACACTGATTGAGCCGCCTGTGCTGAAGCAGGGCTATCCTGAAAACCTGACCTGTTGCTGGCCCTTTATGACTGGGGTTGGCCGCCCCGGCTGTAGGCTTCACGGCGACTCACGGCCTTGGAATCCGATTCCAATAAACACTCCACTAGATAGTGTGGAGGTTTATCACCATCCATGGTGGCTTCCAATGGCCACCTACTCCGGTATCACGGGAAGCAGGAGGTCCCCCCCCCCCCCCGGAGCTGAAATTAACGAGGTTCAGCTCCGGAGACCACCTGCTTCCCGAGATACTTACCTGGGAAGTGGGCGCCGGTATCTCGTCAACGTTTAAGGCTCCCGGGACACGTGGGCCAATAGGAAGCCGGAAGCTGATGATGTCACGGCTTCCTGTTGGTCCGAAGGTGGCGAGAGCTTTGAACAGCCGCCATAACGTGATCCCAGCGAGTCTAGCGGAGCGGCTACCGTCACTCCCTACGGAGGTGTGCATCTCCGGGAATCAGGGGCGCACAGAGATTAAATTAATGGGGTTCAGCTCCGCACACCCCGACTGCTTCACACCTGTGTTAAAAACACAACATTCGCAAAAAGCCCCTGCATGCTTAGATGCCTCGTTAAGATTACATAGAAACACGATCGATTCGGTTACAAAAAGACCCGTGACCATCCAGTTAACCTCTGTTAAATTCTAATCGGGCGAGACACCGGCCCTATATTTATAGTGCTATTGATCCAGAGGAAGGTAAATGAAATTTAAAAAAAAAACGGTGACACATCTGCCTATTCTCTCTCATAACAGGGAATAAAAATTCCTTTCTGACTCCAGTAAGGGACAATCGGGTTTCTCCTCGGATCAATAGCATTGTCCTATATTTCACACACACACACACACACACACACACACACACACACACACACACACACACACACACACACACACACACACACACACACACACACACACACACACACACACACACACACACACACACACACACACACACGTCCCCAAACCTGCCTTTCCCCATTATCTCTTTGGCTGCAGCTTATAGTGCCGGCGAGAGCGACGTCGCTTCAAAACAAATGTATTGAAGCCGTCGCGTGCGCTTATAGTAGGAGCGACGCCGCAACGGAGCAACGGATTGGTCGCGACCGCAGGCTGTCACTTCAATTTCATTTTTCCAGCGACCGCAGCGTGACGTCAGAGCCACGTCGCTGTCGCCGTCACTATAAGCGCAGCCTTAGCATGCAATGCTTCCACGGCAGCCAGGGATTCTGGGTAATAACGGGCTCATCTGCATGTCATTACCCAGAATCCCTGGCGGCAGTGGAAGCACTGTTTGCTAAGAGATAATGGGGTTGCAGGCCTGTCTGAGACATGCAAATGCATATTTTTAGTTACTATAAATGCATAACTTTATTAATATAGCGTCCGCAGTGTACTCGGCGCTTTACAAGACAATACAGTCTCTACAATTAGATTGTAAGCTCTTCGGGGCAGGGACTCCTTTTCCTAAATGTTACTTTTATGTCGGAAGCGCTTCTCCCCGTGATCTGTTATTTGTATTATTTGTTATTT
Source organism: Ascaphus truei (assembly GCF_040206685.1). Lineage (NCBI taxonomy): Eukaryota > Metazoa > Chordata > Amphibia > Anura > Ascaphidae > Ascaphus > Ascaphus truei. Next base: position 22,046,417 of record NC_134494.1, on the reverse strand, counting down.
ACAGTATATGATTGTCACGTGTATTACTGCTGTGAAGCGCCATGTACATTAAAGGCGCTATATAAAGAAAATATGATAAGAGAAGCTGCACACCACATAGAATAAAGTCAAAAGTCCTCGCAAAGACCCGGTGATCCTGGTTCAGGGATATCTGCCTAAAAAAAATCCAGTATATGGAGAAAAGATGAACGATCCAGGGCAACTTCGGGTTTTTCTAAAGAAATGTAATCAGCACAAAAACACAACGTTTCATCCTTCCTAGAGGACTTTATCAGGTGGCTGGCTATATAAATAAAGACATACAATAGAGTACAGGGAATTATAATACAATAGGCGCAGCAAAATCAGACAATAGGAAAGGAAATCCCTGCCCCGGAGAGCTTACAATCTAAGTGGTGTGTTGAGAGAGTTACAGAGGCCTCGGGTGAGGGAATAAGTGCAGTAGATGGCAGTGCCTGGCCACCATGGTTGGTATTTTACAGATGTAGCAGAGATCATCACACGTGTTACTGTGTCTGTATCTTAAAGCAGCAACCCAAGCTCTTTTTTTTACCCAGGATTTTAGCAGGGGGTCCCCTTAACTGAACCCTGTTAATATCAGCTCTGGGGACCCCGTGCCCCGGGAGATACTTAGCTCAGGTACCAGTAGCCGTTCTGCTCGGTTACCAGGGATCACGTGATGACCGCTGTTCAAAGCTCCCGCTCCCTGCGGGCCAATAGGAAGCCGTGACATCATCAGGTTCGGCTTCCTCATCGGCCCGCGTGACGCCGGAACATTAAATCTTGAAACCAGCCCAGCCGGAGCGGCTACCGGCACTTATTACGGAGGTAAGTATCTCTGGACGCAGGGGGTCCCCGGACCTAAAATGAATGGGGGTTCAGCTCTAGAGACCCCCCCCCCCGGCTTCAATCCTGGATAAAAACAAAAACGTAAACAAAAGTAGCGATGTTTGGGTGGGTTTGCTGGCCCATTAATGAACGGGTTAATTCCTGACCTATGGAGACGGTGATGGCAGATACAATAGATATCGTCAAAAAAAAAGTTGGATATCTTTTTAGAAAGGAAAGGTATACAGGGATACACCGAATACAGAAACCTGGGAAGGATGTTGATCCAGGGAAATGTATTTCCCCCCGTACGAGACAGCATTCGGTAATGTTTCACTGGGGTTTTTGTTTGCCTTCCTCTGGATCAATATTCTGTAATACTGTGTCGTCTAAATTGAACTCGATGGACATATGCCTTTTTTCAACCTCGTCTACTACGGTATGGAACGATGTCATGTGTTTCTAGTAATGCGAAGACAAAGAATGACATAGAATATATGTCATATTTATACTTCTGGAGTCTGTTATGTGTCTACCATCCCACCTCCCGATTCCAGCGCATAATTCTACGTGTACATCAAAGTCACAACAATGTATATACACCGGAATAAAAGCACACAACGTTGGCTTGTGGGATTGCAGAACACATTGCTCAATACGTGTGATCTTCTCTCTAATTTTAGAGGCGAGCTTCTTAATTATTTAAATTCATTGTTACTTTCTCTTGAGTTTTTTGGGGGGGGGAAAGGGGAGGAGGGGGACTCCAGAGTTTAGTTACATAGCTACATAGTAGATGAGGTTGAAAAAAGGGCATATGTCCATCGAGCTCAACCTAGGTTCTATTTAGATTTAGATAACAGATACTTATCCTGTATTTGTGTCGACAGTAGTTAACAACCCAAAGATTTTTGCATCAATTATGAAAACGTACAGGCAGTCCTCGGTTATCCACCGGAATCCGTTCTGGAAGTAGCGCTGGATAGTGACACCGTTGTAAAGTGAGTCCCATGTTAATCAGTGGCGGTGAGCGTTGGATAACACATTCAGGCGTCGAAAAACATCCTCAGGGTGGCATTGTAAAGCGTTGGATATGCCATTCGTTGTAAAGTGAAACGCTGGATAGCGAGGACTACCTGTATTTATAAAATGTTTTACCAGGAAGTAATGCATTGAGAGTTACCTCTCGTTTTCAAGCATGTCCTGGGCCGCGCTTATGGTAGCGGCGACATGCTCACGACCGCCATACGTCGCCATAGCGATAGTTTAACTTTGTTTCAGGAGACCTCGGGAGGCGACAGGGGGCGTGGCGGAGGCTGAACCGCTCATGTTTCGCTGCCGTCACGCTGACGTCGCTCTCCAAGACAAAATCCCTTGTCTTCAGGATGCCACGTCACTACGCACCGCCGTCGCGCCCACTATGGGCACCCGCGACGGACTTCAAGTACGTATAAGCGCAGCCTAATAGTACCAGGCTTAATACTGCCTGGGTGGGAGAACCATTTTAATATTCCAAGAGGAATAATCTACTGAAGTTGAGATATTAAAGCAGAAGTCCAAGCTGCTGTTTTCCCCCTGTAATATGTGCATCAATACAATCCACAGAATGATAAGTTATTAGCTAAATTGCCGATCGATCGACAAAGATTTGGTTCTGGGGATCACTAAATATCTGTCAGTGCAGCCGAAGAGGATCCAAGATGCAAAGTTCTGTGGGGAAGATCATGGGACCATGCAGTCACTAGATACAATTGGTGCATTGCTAGAGAGAGGGCAAGGTTCAAAAGGGGTGTGCCAGAGCCCGATTCAGAAGAGGAAGGGGATGTGACTTTGTAAATGGTTGCTGTAAAAAAAAAAATGCTTCTTACATTATAATACATAACAAAATGTTAGAGTTGTTTTTAAAAAATAAACAAAATGCTACAAGTATATTCTCATAGTACAGAACTGATTTATTTAAAAAAAACACACGTCAGATATTGCGTGGACTGCAGCTTTAAAGTTTTTGTCTTTGTTTAGGGTGTCCCTACAAAATACCACGGTCACCTTTCTTATAACGCTGTGGCACCCGGAGGATCGTTTAGATTGTGAGCTCCATGGGACAGGCACTGGAGACGGGAGACCTTTCCGCACGCGTTGGAAATCAGGCGCCAACCTCACCCTCTTTGGTACCGCCGTAAAAGTTCACAGCAAAGTCCATGTGCCGTGCAAGTTCGATTCATTGCAATGACTTTTGCGTCCTAAATTCAATTGAGCGTTTAAAAAAAATCAAAAAAATCACACATGCTGCGATTTCAAAAGGTAAAAAAAAAAAAGCAAAATTGCGGGTTTTGAACATTCGATCATTCGGACATGTTTCACGAAAACTTGAGGAGCTAAAAGTCCAAACATTTTCGCAGAGGTTTCCCCCCCCCCCCCCCCCCCCAATTTGTAGGAAAGTTCACTCGAAACAGCGGCCGAGACTTCCTGATATTATATTCTAAGCTGGGAATGGTGAGAAACGGAGATGCGGAGAAACTACTCTGTTATAAACCTACGTTCCCACAAGTAGGTTGGCCAGGTGACTTTTCCAAAAGTACTGGACACAATGGTGAAAGGTGCAACGCGCTGAAGACACACACGCCTCTTACGGCTCCATGCTGTTTCCTCCTCTCCTTGGCCCCACACCCAGGATTCTGACTCCTCCTCCTAATTGGCTGCATTACCCAGCAGCAGCGAATCAGGATGGAGGACGCTGCCCAGCCCCCTAGCAACAGCCCTGCTCTCTTCACTGCTCGAGGAAATCCCACGGCCTACCCAAGCCCGTCAGGTCACTATGTCCAGAGAGGTCATACCGGACACATACATGTCCAGAGAGGTCATACCGGACACATACATGTCCAGAGAGGTAATACTGGACACATACATGTCCAGAGAGGTAATACCGGACACATACATATCCAGAGAGGTAATACCGGACACATACATGTCCAGAGAGGTAATACCGGACACATACATGTCCAGAGAGGTAATACCGGTATACACATACATGTCCAGAAAGGTGATACCGGTATACACATACATGTCCAGAAAGGTAATACCGGTATACACATACATGTCCAGAAAGGTAATACCGGTATACACATACATGTCCAGAAAGGTGATACCGGTATACACATACATGTCCAGAAAGGTGATACCGGTATACACATACATGTCCAGAAAGGTAATACCGGTATACACATACATGTCCAGAAAGGTGATCCCGGAATACACATACATGTCCAGAAAGGTGATCCCGGTATACACATACATGTCCAGAAAGGTGATCCCGGTATACACATACATGTCCAGAAAGGTAATACCGGTATACACATACATGTCCAGAGAGGTAATACCGGTATACACATACATGTCCAGAAAGGTAATACCGGTATACACATACATGTCCAGAAAGGTGATACCGGTATACACATACATGTCCAGAAAGGTGATACCGGTATACACATACATGTCCAGAAAGGTGATACCGGTATACACATACATGTCCAGAAAGGTAATACCGGTATACACATACATGTCCAGAAAGGTAATACCGGTATACACATACATGTCCAGAAAGGTAATACCGGTATACACATACATGTCCAGAAAGGTAATACCGGTATACACATACATGTCCAAAAAGGTAATACCGGTATACACATACATGTCCAGAAAGGTAATACCGGTATACACATACATGTCCAGAAAGGTGATACCGGTATACACATACATGTCCAGAAAGGTGATACCGGTATACACATACATGTCCAGAAAGGTGATACCGGTATACACATACATGTCCAGAAAGGTAATACCGGTATACACATACATGTCCAGAAAGGTAATACCGGTATACACATACATGTCCAGAAAGGTAATACCGGTATACACATACATGTCCAGAAAGGTAATACCGGTATACACATACATGTCCAGAAAGGTAATACCGGTATACACATACATGTCCAGAAAGGTAATACCGGTATACACATACATGTCCAGAAAGGTAATACCGGTATACACATACATGTCCAGTATTACCTCTCATTCTTTACTGGCAATGTCCAATCACAAGACAGGCCTGTTCAATACTGGACACCGGGCCACAAGATACAGGAATTTCTGCTAAAAAGGTGCTTTCACTGTCTGCGGCCTACAGAATCAGATTTTATTCCAAACATTTTACGCGTGCCAACATTTCCGTGCTAAAAACGAATACGCACCTTTATAAAATGTGTCCTACATACGAAGCGTAATTTGTTTGAAATGAGTTTAGACGCGTTCAATACCGGATTGATACAATTGAAAGTATATTTTTGTTATTTATAACTCATATTAGTACATATCAGTTATTAGTCTAATACATTTTTTTATGATACTGTGAAAATAATCATAAATATTGCCATGGCGACGTGTGTGAGAAGCCGCCGGAGCCAAGGTAAGTAAGTTAGGTTTACAGAGGCCCTTCAGCTCCCCCGGCATTTAATTTAAGTGCCTTCGGGAAGCGCGCGGGGCCTCTGTAAACCCCCCGCCCCCCGCCCCACAGGCAGTCTCGCGCCCCCCCTTCCGCAGGCAGTCTCGAGCCCCCCAGTTTGCGGACCGCTGTCCTAGACAATGAAGCGCCCGGTCCTGCGTCAAAATACATTTTTGGTTGATAAACAGCAGTCTCATGCTCGACATTCACAGACCTGTTAGGGTTTTACTCCAAGTTTTTAGCACGCGCCATTTACGTCCGCACGCATAGCGCGGCCCATTTCTGTGCGGCAACACGGAAAACAATTCATTGCGACGACACTGGTGCAGATGGAGTCATTTCAAGTTAGTACGTCGGCGCACACAAGCGCAACTTAAAATGAGATGTACGTGCGCTAGTTTGCTAGGGTTTTATTTCATTTACAATCCCACAGCACCGCCGCGCTCTGATTTGCACAAAGACAGTTCCACTTTCTGATTAAAGGGATTATTTTTTAGAAAACTTCTCGCGCTTTCTGCTTTTTAAGCGTTGACATTGAATTCATAGACTGGGATGGCAGATACAACAGGTATCTTCAAAATAAGGTTGGCCATCCTTTTTTTTTTAGACAGGAAAGGTATACAGGGATATTACAGCATATACCACATAAGTAAACATGGGAAGGATGTTGATCCAGGGAGAAATCGGATTGTCTTTCCTGGAGTCAGGGAGGAATTTCGTTTCCTCTTATTAGACATTGTTGGATAATGGTTCTCTGTGGGTTTTTTGTTTGCCTTCCTCTGGATCAATATACTGGAAATACAAATATAGGATAAGTATCTGTTGTCTAAATGTAGCATAGGTTGAACTTGATGGATGTACAGTATGTCTTTTTTCAACATCTACTATGTAACTGTGTAACTATATGTAATATACAGTATTTCAAATACACGGTGTAAATAGCTTTCCCTAATATTTAACACATGCAGGTAGGGTTTCTTTCTGACAGACACAGCAACTGCTCTCTCTATGCCACTTGAAGCACGAAATGTAGCGTGTATAGTGTATAAACCTTTGTTAAATAAGACCCCCAAGAACCTGGCTGCAGTGTTCCTGAATCAGACTGTATCACAACCCGGTACTTCTAACAACTGCCTTAGCCACGTCTCTGCCTGCCACACACGGTATTATTTACTTTTGGAATCTTATTACAGATGTAACCAATGGTTTTGCACCTGCTCATAAATGCAGAATAGCACAGATATGCTGTACCCCGGGATACAATGGCAGCGATAACGCAGAATAATACAGATATGCTGTACCCCGGGATACAATGGCAGCGATAACGCAGAATAATACAGATATGCTGTACCCCGGGATACAATGGCAGCGATAACGCAGAATAATACAGATATGCTGTACCCCGGGATACAATGGCAGCGATAACGCAGAATAGCACAGATATGCTGTACCCCGGGATACAATGGCAGCGATAACGCAGAATAATACAGATATACTGTACCCCGGGATACAATGGCAGCGATAACGCAGAATAATACTGATATATTGTACCCCGGGATACAATGGCAGCGATAACGCAGAATAATACAGATATATTGTACCCCGGGATACAATGGCAGCGATAACGCAGAATAATACAGATATACCGTACCCCGGGATACAATGGCAGCGATAACGCAGAATAATACAGATATATTGTACCCCGGGATACAATGGCAGCGATAACGCAGAATAATACATATATACTGTACCCCGGGATACAATGGCAGCGATAACGCAGAATAATACATATATACTGTACCCCGGGATACAATGGCAGCGATAACGCAGAATAAGACATATATACTGTACCCCGGGATACAATGGCGGTGATAACGCAGAATAATACATATATGCTGTACCCCGGGATACAATGGCAGCGATAACGCAGAATAATACATATATACTGTACCCCGGGATACAATGGCAGCGATAACGCAGAATAATACATATATGCTGTACCCCGGGATACAATGGCAGCGATAACGCAGAATAATACAGATATGCTGTACCCCGGGATACAATGGCAGCGATAACGCAGAATATCACAGAATATACCACCCTAACGCGCAATACCTTTGGATCACGTCTGTATCTTTCCACAGAGGAAACGTTTTGATCTTATTTATACCTTTTCTCTCTTTTTTGTTAACTCACAAAGTTGTGACCCGTTGCTACCAGACAGTACGAATAAAACCATATTAATAGATGTAAATTTGTAGAGCGACGCAGGCCGCAGAACGGGCAGACGTAATATTTATCTAACAAACGCAAAATGGAAAAACAAAGGGGGTGAGGGGGGGAATGGGTCGTGTTTGGTCTTTAAATGGAGGCTTTTTGATCCGAGATTACATTGTTGATCCAAGATTTAACTCTGTCAGTGCCAAAAGGAACCAGCAACACACTCCAAATTAACCCCCCCACCCCAAGGAATTTACACCTGTTATAAACTCCGCTCCACACACAGATAAAACCAGAACATAAAAAGCCAAAAAACAATAATAATTAAAAAAAAAACGCCACTTAAGAGAAAAATGACTACAAATAAATCCACTGGCGCACACGGTTTATCTGATTATTGCGCTGCCAGGCGATGCAGAACATTTTCTATACACGTGTTGGAGAAGGATTCGGCCATATTACGCTGCAACAACCATGTGTAATAAACCCATTGTAAACACAGAGGGTCAGTAACCCCTGAAGCGTCAGGTTGCGCAACCTTGTCATTTTCACCTCTACAGTTGAACGGGAGTTTAACCCCCAAAGGGAGATGTTAGATTGTAAGCTCTTTCGGGGCAGGGCCTCCGTTTCCCTTATGGGGTCATTTCGTTTGTATTTCCGGCCGCCCGCACTGTGATGTTGTGACACGCTGCGTACTCTGGCGTCACTATATCCAGAAGATGATACACCCATATGTATGGCGGGGCGCAGATGCGAATGATGACATAAGTGGGGCCATTTTCAAATTGGATGCGTCCGCCCGATCAGGCTGCGGTTTAACCACTTCCCTGAGCTTGTGACCCATTCGGGGAGCGGCCCATTTGGACGAGGAGTTTCACAACACAACAGGACAATGGGATGTGGCGAGTTCTGCGTCTCTAACGGACGCGTTTTTTCCCCCTCCGCGTTGATTAAACCCCCTTTCCCTCCCCCGCCGGTCTGACTTGATATGGTAACCCGACTGCGAGAGATCAGCGGCAGGTGGGGAGGGAAACCCGCACCCGACAGGTTACACACATGTTACCGATGAGGCGCGAGAATGGTTTTCTTTTTTCGGAAACCGCGTCAAGGAGAGGGAAAAGCGGTGGCGTGGTGACGGCGTTTACAATGTTTCCGTCGGCGCTGTGACGACGGGGGGGTGCTGGAATACGAGGTCATTCTCTGAAGCTGGAGGGTGGTAGGGTAATGGGAAATGTACGGGTGCTTCCCCACGGAAAGAGGTGGTAGATCCGTGAAATTGCCACCCCGCCGACGTGGTAAGGGAGGCCAACCGTGCGTGGGACAGATATAAGACTATCTTACGTACAGAAAGCCGGGGATCAGGTAGGGTGTCAGGTTTTACCGCAGATAGGAGAGTGGGCAGACACGGTGGGCCAAAGAGGTCCTTATCTGCAGTCACATTCTATGTTGTACACCCCAACACATATGGGTTATCGCGCACACACGGGGGTTCACCACGCACAAGCAGAGGGTCACAATCCACACAGGTGTTACATATGGCCACGCTCTGTCGCTGTCTCTTACCTTCGAAGAAGCGTTGCAGTGCCTCCGTCTCGTCCACAACCTCCATGTCTCTGTCCTAGAGGGGCGGCACACGGTCCTAGGAGTGCAGAGCCTGAGCTGCCATGAAGTTACCGACAGGTAGCCGTGTCCAGGGGGACGTTCGCACTCCAGCCTGCAAGAGTGGGAGTCCTCTGAGACGCACTGCTGACACTCTTACGTTGCACTATTGCGCAATGCTGGCGCCCTGGCGCTCTGCTGATCCCCAGGGGGGGGTGAATGCAGTGCCCCCCAGCTGCTCAGAGGAACTTTCCTCCTCTTGGGACCCTCTCTCTGGGAATCCTCTAAGTCCCGCTCTTCCCCTCTCTCTCTCTCTCTCTGCGATCGGTCGCTGTTAACGCAGCAGGACTATCCTGCCCTCTCTCTTTCTCTGGGACCTTTCGGAGCTGTCTCCTCTCCACTCTCTCTGGGAAGAGTCAGGGTTAGTACAGCAGCCTCTGCATCAGGTCTCTCAGCTGCTCCTTCTCTGGGGAGGATGCTGCTCCCAGGGTCTCACTGACGCCCCCTGCTGGGCACACTGCGTCTCTACAGGAGTTCTGGGGTTTCCAGCAATACTGTAACATAATAATACATAACAATATTACCAACAGCTGAACACATTTCACAAATGAAGGTGACAACAATATGCCTTAATATTTCATTATCACAGAAAGATGGCAACTGTAATAAAACAATATTAATGATTGGGAGAAGGAGTGGCTCAGTGAGTTAAGGCACTGACTGGCACTTAGAAGCAAGGCAACCTGGTTCAATTCCCGGCGTCGGCTCCCTGTGCCTCAGGCACCAAAAATTAGATTGTAAGCTGCACGGGGCAGGGACCTGTGCCTGCAAAATGTCTCTGTAAAGCGCTACATAAAACTAGCAGCACTAGAACATGCTATTATTATTATTAGATCTGTGATAATAACGACAATAATACAATATTAATAATTGCATAAATATTTTTTTTTACATAGCACGGCAGTGTTAGTAACACTATACAGAACGGTCTTCCGTCACAAGTCTCGTACCTGTAAAGCTGCTGGTTTCGTTTTAGGAAAAGTGGAACATTAGGAGATAATATACGAAAAAAAGCTACCTAATTTCTGAAGGGCCCAACCAAGACAGGCTTACATGAGCCGGTGATATAATGGAGATATACATAATTATACAGATTCTTTGTTTTTCTAAAAAAAAAAAATGTTTTGGTGATTTTAACCAGACTTTAGTGCCGTCTGTAATAATTCGGGACACGTGTTTATCTGCACAATCTATAATCTAGGACCTCTCGCCGCAGCTGATCAGCTGCAGGGTACAGCTAGCGCTGCAAAGGTAAGTTTTCTAATCTTAACCCTTTACCGCTAATTGGACCCCTCAGTCTAACGGTCTAACCCATTAACCCCTTACAGTAAAATCCCTTACCCTAGAATTTCTAAACCCTTACCCCCAATCAAAACCCGTTACGCAAAAAAAAACCCTAACTTTAACTACTAAGGACTAACACTAACACCTCTAACCACTTACCTTCGCAGTGAAACGGCCGGCGGCTACCTGCCCCCGTGGCTGATTGGCGGCAGCGGCGACATACCCGCGCCAATAGGTCTCATACCACAATCTGTAGCTGTCCCGTATAAGGCTGCGTCCCCGCTAGCGCTGAGCTCGCTGAGCGGGCGGCGCTTGGGCGAGGTGACTTGTATATATATATATGCAAGTCCCCGCTCACACAATGCGCGCCCCCGTGTATGTGCGGGCACACACGCTCAGCGCTTAGGTAAATAAAAACTTTAAACTTTCCCGCTCGCTCAACTATTTGGCAATGACGCCCCCCCTCCCCCCTGCAAGCGCGCGAGCAGACGCAGGACACCCGCCACGCATGCTTTGAGCGCCAGCCGGGACCCAGCCTAAAGCAGGACGTCTAGTCGCGTAATGTTTACTAAGCAGTCTTTCGTCACAAGGCTTCCTCCGCTGCTGGAAGTCAGTGGGCTGAAGGGTGTCCTCCAGTATCAGAAGGTGTCTTGTAGCAGAAGACCACGTCGTAAATATGGGTCAATGAGACTTGGCCAGTAGACACCCATCTAATTCTCAGGTGTGTCTTATGTCTGGGATGCTTTGTTAGCAGTATAATAAAAAAAAATTTTTTTATCAAGATGGGGTCACTGTGGTTTGTGCACCTCTCAAAAACGAATACTAACAGACATTTTTATCCTATATCAAAATGTCAGTGTACTAGGGTGTTTTGCCCTCAAGTGCAGTGTCGTCACTAGGGTAGGGCCTGATTGAAAAACCCACTAGACCCTCCCTGATACTGCTAGGGATAACATGTGTCATAAATGATTTTTATAATGTTCGACTCTCTTGGGAAAGTCGAGCCCCGAAATTCATTCTGGCCGTGGGACGGTAGAGTTTCAGACCATGACGTCCGATAGCGTAGCTCACAGGGCCACAAGTCCGTTCTCCTCACTTCAGTAAGTAATCACCGAGGGGGAAGAGATTAGAGAGACTTGCCCAATGTTGAGCTCCAAGTCACCCCACTGGACAAGTCATGGCTACGCCCCTGTGTGCGTCCGCCTGTGATTCGGGGACTGTCAGTAGTCGTTATATGACATTTTAATTGGACGTACCAAATTGTGAGTCTCTACACAAGTTTAATTATTTTTCCCTTAATAGTCTAAAAATAAAGTGATGCGAAACGTTGAGGTTATTGGATAATCCATTTCAGTGCGTTGCACGTCCCCGCCACCAAAGTAGATAACTACTTTCTTACACTCAACTACTGTAGCCACTTACACTTAACCCACTCACAAGCAGAGAACCAACATGTACTAGGAGTTTGATGCACGTGAAGACACCTTTGTGTTTTTGATGGCTCTATACCAGGGGTGGCCAACTCCAGTCCTCAAGGGCTACTAGGAAGACAGGTTTTCAGGATATCCCTGCTTCAGCACAGGTGGCTCATTTGTTAACTGAACAACAGATTGAGCCACCTGTGCTGTAGTAGGGATATCCTGAAATCCTGACCTGTTGGTAGCGCTTGAAGACTGGAGGTGGTTACCCCAGCTCTATACACTATAGTTTCATCTATGCAGAAATCCGATGTTGGTACCCAAAATGGCATCATATTTTACAACGAAATAACACTTCCTCAGCACTCTTGCACGTTGTACTCGGAGTTAAATCAAACTCATGTTGTTTTTGCGTGTGTTTTGTAGATGGAAAACATTTGCCCTGAGGTCTCCAAGTCATTGAATGAACGTTAAGTCAATGTGAGTGGTACGCCCTGAATCTGTGGTCTGTCAGGTAAAAAGAAAAAAAATGAAAATCTCTAGTCTTCAGTCTTCCTGTTATGTGTCCTATTGATCGTCATTATTATGAGTAGGTCGTGTACATACTGATTTTCCTAATGGAAGGATACATTCCTCTCTGTAAGCCTGCGAGGGGCCCGGGAGAGGGATTGCTAACGGGGCCGCTGCTTTGCGGCATTTCCAAGTGAATCATAACATTTTCCAGGCTCCTCCACTGCTGGCGACATTGTCCAATCCCTCAATTTCAACCTTTTCTTTTCATCGGACGATGTGACTAAACCATGAACCGCTACATATTTACCCTTCATTCCCATCGCATTTCCCCGTGTGAAATCTTCCAGCAGTTTAGGGGGAAAATTTATTAAATGTCTACGGCAATACATGCAGAAACTACAGCACCCTGTTGATGTCCAAAATGTTGGCTCAATACAAATATATAAATATATACTGTATAGCAAATGGAAATATTACTGTATGCTCATTTGCATGTCTTAGGCAGGTCTGCAACCCCGCCTTTCCCCATTATCACCCAGCACACAGCACTTTCACTGCAGCAAGGGATTCTGGGAAATGACATGCAAATGAGCACGCAGTACCACCTTTTGCTTCAAAACCATATAATATGGTCCCTTATAAGCTTATGCTTGCTGCATTTCACCGCTTTTGAGCACAGCCTGGGTTAAGATGCATAGCCAGTAAACCCACCCACAGACAGCCGTATCGACCTTAATGGGTCTCATATATATATATAATGAAACCTTATTAAAATCTTCCAATGAGTACAATATAACAGATTGCTTTATGAGTATAGCTGCCTTTCAGTGAGTGAGAGCTTACCTTACAAATGAGACTGCCCTCCAATAAGCTAGGCTAAGCTCCAATGAATGACACTGGGGTGCAGCCTCATTGTGGGCAGTGAGTGAAACTGCCACCCAGTGAGCAAGACTGCCCTCCAGTGAATGAGACTGTTCCCAGTGATTGACCCCCAATGAGTGAACTGCCTTCCAGTGAGTCAAACTGCCTTGCAATGAGTGACACTCCCAATGAGTGGAACTGGCTTACATTGAGTCCTCCAATGACTAAGCAATCCAATGAGTGAGATTGCCATCCACATGTAATAGAATAGGCTGAACTCTGACACTGCCCCCCAGTGAGTGAATCTGTTATCCAGTGAGCAAGACTGCCGACTCCCAATGAGTGAAGCTGGTTTATAATGAGCAAAACTGCTCCCCAATGACTAAGACTACCTTCCAATGAGCGAGACTGCCATCCAATGAGCGAGACTGCCATCCAATGAGCGAGACTGCCATCCAATGAGTGAGACTGCCATCCAATGAGTGAGACTGCCATCCAATGAGTAATGTATGTATATGAAAGAGTGAAAAATAGATGCAGATAGATACAGATGTAGATAGATATTGATGGATATATAGATCGATATACACATAGCTAGATAGAGAAGTAGAAAGACACGCAGATACAGTAGATACATAGATAAAAATGCACATAGATATGTGTGTGTATATATATATATATATATATATATATATATATATATCCCTTGTGAGCACATTCACATGTCTTAGACAGGCTGCAACCCTGCTTTTTGCCATTATCACCTAGCTAGCATACAGTGCTTCCACTGCAGCAAGGGATTCTGGGAAATGACATACACCTTTAGTCACCTTTTCACCCACTAACACACACACACACACACACACACACACACACACACACACACACACACACACACACACATATATATTCTGAGCCGTTTTAGAGGGACCTATAAAAGGATCCCTAATCTATATACTGTAGAGGGATGCAAGACAAAGGAAAAACCATTTACACAAGCCCTTGTTTGTGGTGTTAGTTTAGGGGGGGTGGAGGGGGGTTACAGAGAACAGAAACACAATGATGACCAGAGAATAACAGAGTCCCTTCCAGCCAGAAGAATAGACCCATTACTGTCCGAGCTGACCCCTCCCTGCACAGCTGTGAGAGGGACATAGATATATAACTATATATCTATATATATTTCTCCCCACTGGACACGTGCCCTCTGAGTCCAGGACAAAACCCTATTGTGTACTTTATCTGCGGGGAACAGAATAGCTGCACTGAGAGGAGTCGCCCCCCCCCCTCCCACCCTCTCTCCCCCCCCCCTCCCCTCACCACAGCAGTATCTCCTCCAGATATTACAGGGGGTGATAGTTTTTATGAATCGGCCCCTGCATCTGGCGAGGAAGAGACCAGTCTGTGTGACTTGTCCCAGTGTCCTGTCACAGTGACAGATGCGGGAATATAGAGGGGGTTAACCCTTCCCGTACCAGGCTGCGGGATTATTTGGCCGCGGAGACATTGAAAAGAAGCGGAGATCTGCTGATTAAAAAAAATATATATATATATATATTATTCTTGATAATTTAGGGTCTCTGCTTAAAACCCCTATTAACCGGTGCCATAGAGGCCCAGGGTGTATTGCAAAATGTCTGTCACTGAAGGGGTTACGGCAGCATCGCTGGCTGAATACAGTACTTTGTATATTCAAGGCCTGAAAATCAACGCTCAAAGGGTTTTTATTAAGGGAAAGCAGCGATACTGTGTCACACTTCCAAATCACGACACATTTAACATTCAACAAAAGCGATTCTGAGCACATTTTAGACAGACGTATATACACATTGTATCTGCTTACACAGGGGACACAGGCTTCCTAAAATAAATCAATTTCTCTTTAAATAAAAAGTGGAACAATTAGTCTATCAATTAAAAATAAATAGACCGTTGGGATTGCCAATAAAAGAGCAGCTTCCTGCCCATTGCACGTGATGGGGACAGATTGAATGACATAATATTTACACACCTTGGCTCCAGACGTGTGTCTCGCCTTCTCCGCGGTCTCGCTCCTTAGTTCCGTGTTTGTGCGCGTCGTGACATAACTGCTGTCTAGGGTAGCCAGGTGGCTTGTCCAAAAATACCGGACACAATGGCGAAAGGTGCGACACAAGTGAGAATCGTTGGTGGGGAAGAATGTTATTTATAGATGACCTGACTGTTATGTCATTTGTTCTAAATTTCACTCCAAGTATTCACCAATTTGCACCAATTTATATTCTATTTCGTAAAAAATCTGGGGAGGAGTCTTGGGAGGGAGCGCCCTTCCGAGGATTGTTTTAGGAAATAGAATATTAAATGGTGCAAATTGGTGCACGCTTGGAGTGAAATTTAGAACAAATGACGTAATGGTCAGATCATTTATAAAGAGCTGACCTGCAGTCATACTGAAATAAAACAAAAAGGGGCGCATGAGAGAAAACAGAGACAGTATATACTATTAAACACAATTTATATGTACACTAATACATGTACAATATTGAGGGATGTCATTGGTGCTCACCCTAAACCAGCCTTTAGGAAGGCCAGCAATATCAAGAATAGGCTGGCTCCATGTCTTTTGAAAAAAGATACAAGTCACAGTCTTGCTAGTGGTAACTTTTTGACTAAACCTATTGGCAATTACAATTGCGGTAGATGTATTGCATGCAAATACATGAAAAAAGATAAAAGCTTCTTGGACATTAAGACTGGCAAATAGTACATGATCGGTCAGTTTATTAAATTGCCAAAGCACATTTGTTGTATATGCTATCAACTGTACTTGTAATCTCATATATACAGCTCAACCCCGTTATAGCGCGATCCGTTACAACGCGAATCCGCTTGTAGCGCGATGCAAGCGTGGCTCCCAATTTTCGTATTTATGAATACTTTACAACACGATTATTGGTGTCTTAAATACTTTATTGTACAACGCATACAATTGTACGTTATTTCTAACGCGATCCGCTTATAGCGCCATGTGATTTTTGTGGACCTCAAGCACAGCGTTATAAGGGGGTTGAGCTGTATAGGGAAAACCATTAGACGCTTAAAGGTTAGAATGTGTGAACCTGAGAGTTGAAATACACAACAAAATGTCGATTGAGGCAAAAAAAATCATAATCTTGCACATCATTTTCTCACTCGTCATGGAGGTAAATTGGATGATTTTCAATTTAGGGGAATAGAGGTAATACCCAGGGACCCAAGAAGAGGTGATAGAGATAATCTCCTTCTTCAAAGGGAACAGTTCTGGATATACACCCTGGGAACTAAAGCACCCAGTGGTTTCAATGAACTGATTGAACTTGTTCTTTTTCTTAAATAAAATATTTCCAACTCCATTATGTGTTATCTTTGGTTGAAAAACTATTCGTATTAATGTGCTATATACCTCGATCTGACATGTAATTATATCTGTTAGTTGCATTAATATATATATATTTTATTTTTTCACACTAAATAGGTAGTTTCTATGATTGGGACGTGAAATGTGGGTTTTGAGAAATATAATATTATTCACTTCAGTTCCCACTCGGGGAACTATCTATTTTACCTTATGTTATCCCCTAAATATTTTATATGTGGTTAACAGTTGGACATGTGTTAACATTTTATATGTACGACTAATAAGTTATGTCTTATTATGTGTTAACAATTGTTATAGTGGTTAATATCAAGAGGCTCAATCTCAACTGCAGCCTTTGCCACCGAAGTTCAGAAACAAGTTTTGTGAAGGCTGACATGCAGATTTGATTGATTATATTGTGTGCATGCTTTTTACTGCTGTTGGTTCTTGGCTATCAGGGTTAAGTTTATTACTTTCCCTGGCATTTATAATTACCACAGTTTTATATGGTTTTAGTCTTTATACATAGACATTTTATATTAAATTGATAGTAATACAGCTCAACCCCCTTATAACGCTGTGCTTGGGGTCCAAAGAATCGCATCGCGTTATAAGCGGATCGCGTTAGAAATAATGTACAATTGTATGCATAGTACAATAAAGTATTTAAGACACCAATAATCGTGGTGTAAAGTATTCATAAATACGAAAATTGGGAGCCACCCTTACATCGCGTTATATGCGGATTCGCGTTGTAACGGATCGCGCTATAACGGGGTTGAGCTGTATTATGTATTAATAATTGTGTTATGGTTTTGTGTCTGTTTAGTGTTTATTTTGTTTCTTAATGTCAGTGTTTTACGATTTTAACAGCATGTGTGTTATATAGCACACTGATTGGATAGCTATTTGCGAACCGCCATTCCCATAGGCTGATATTTTGTCCAGGAAGGGTACTTAACTAGTGCCATGGGAACTGTTAGACCAAACCCCTGAAGAAGTGTCGTTCTAACACGAAACGCGTCGCGGTGAGGTCATAGGCAGCGACGGAGGGTTCGTGATGACGGACTCCGGAAGCTGCGCACGCATACACACCCACTAGGGCTCCGTTGGAGACATTCGGTTGGCTGATATTCATCACGTAAGCCCCCACTCTCCGTTCTCTAAGATCTTTGGACTTAACGAGTGCCTTGGTTCACTGAGGCTTGCCCTCTGGTAGTGATGTGTGTTGTGTGACAAATTGGATATTGTGATCCGGTCTTAATTTTAAGTATGTTGTACATGTATTAGTGTACATATAAATTGTGTTTAATAGTATATACTGTCTCTGTGTTTTCTCTCATGCGCCCCTTTTCTGTTTTATTTTATGTGGATTTTGCCCCGCTGATCACGGGAGATTGGGAGCTGCAGGGAGGATCACATAGGCAGTGAGGAGAGGGGAAGCGGAGGACAGCGCACACTAATTCCATTTCTGCAGTCATACTGTACATGGCGAGCAATACTGATCTTACTGCTCCTCCCACACATTCCAAGATTGTTGCACCCCTCCTCATCCTCTCTCCCCCTTGTCCTCTCACCCTCCCACCCCCCCTTTGTTCTCTCTCATCCCCCCTCCCTTCATCCTCTCTCACCCACTCCCTTCATCCTCTGTTACCCCCCATCCCTTCATCCTCTCCCCCCCCCCCTCTCCCTGTCATTATCAGTACAGTAGCTTTCAAATTTAGACTTCAAAATCCAGCTTTAAATTGCAAATTGAATCATGCTCTGCCTTCTTGGGGATGATCTGTAAGTAAGGGTGCTGCAGAGATTGCAATGCTGCTGTGATGAGAGCTGAGTTATGGAGCCTTTCTGAGAATCTACAATGCTGGTTATTTTTAATAAATCTTGAAAATGGGAAGACTGTTTGTATAGTAAAAGAAAAGAAAGGGTGAGTGAGCAATTAAACAAAATTGCCAGTACTGTATTTACTGTCTGTCACCACAAACACACACACACACACACTGAGACATACACACAGAGAGACATAGAGACACACACACATACACACACACACACACACACACACACACACACACTCAAAGACAGACACACACACATACATACATATATATACAGACAGGACACAGATAGACACACACACAGACACACACTAGGCAGGACACGGAGACACACACAGGCAGGACACTGAGACACACACAGGCAGGACACTGAGACACACACAGGCAGGACACTGAGACACACACACAGGCAGGACACTGAGACACACACACAGGCAGGACACTGAGACACACACACAGGCAGGACACTGAGACACACACACACACACACACACACACGACAGATAGACTGAGACACACACACACAGGCAGGACACTGAGACACGCACACAGGCAGGACACTGAGACACACACAGGCATGACACTGAGACACACACACAGGCAGGACACTGAGACACACACACAGGCAGGACACTGAGACACACACACACGCAGGACACTGAGACACACACACACGCAGGACACTGAGACACACACACACAGGCAGGACACTGAGACACACATACAGGCAGGACACTGAGACACACACACAGGCAGGACACTGAGACACACACACAGGCAGGACACTGAGACACACACACAGGCAGGACACTGAGACACACACACACGACAGATAGACTGAGACACACACAGGCACACACACTGAGACACACACACACACACGACAGATAGACTGAGACACACACAGGCAGGACACTGAGACACACAGGCACACACACTGAGCCAGACAGACACACATTGAGACACACACACAGGCAGGACACTGAGACACACACACAGGCAGGACACTGAGACACACAGGCAGGACACTGAGACACACAGGCACACACACTGAGGCAGACAGATAGACAGACACTGAGACACACACGAGACAGCCTCATCTCTCTGCTGCATGCTTTTCCTCCGCTCTTTGGCCCCACCCCCCAGGCTCCTGCCACCTCCTGATTGGTTGCTGCTGTGTAATTCATCCAATCAGAAGCTGCCCAGCCCCCTAGCAGCAGCAGCCCTGCTCTATCCCATGTCCGGTATTATCTCTCATATTTTACCGGACAGGGGAAGCAAATACCGGCCTGTCCCGTTCCGGACGCCTGGCAACCCTACCAGTGCTGTCTGACTGGCAGTCAGCCAGTGGTCTCTGTCAGTGTCTCTCTCTCCCGCCCCTGTCTGTCTCTCGCCCATCTCTTACTTAAAGCCTTGCACTCCCTATGTGAGCGCAGGGTATGCTGGCTCCTCTCTCGCCCATCTCTGAGCTTTGCACTCAGGACACTGAGACACACACACACAGGCAGGACACTGAGACACACACACGCAGGACACTGAGACACACACACAGGCAGGACACTGAGACACACACACAGGCAGGACACTGAGACACACACACAGGCAGGACACTGAGACACACACAGGCAGGACACTGAGACACACACACACGCAGGACACTGAGACACACACACAGGCAGGACACTGAGACACACACACAGGCAGGACACTGAGACACACACACAGGCAGGACACTGAGACACACACACAGGCAGGACACTGAGACACACACACACAGGCAGGACACTGAGACACACACACACAGGCAGGACACTGAGACACACACACACACGCAGGACACTGAGACACACACACAGGCAGGACACTGAGACACACACACAGGCAGGACACTGAGACACACACACAGGCAGGACACTGAGACACACACACAGGCAGGACACTGAGACACACACACAGGCAGGACACTGAGACACACACACAGGCAGGACACTGAGAGACACACAGGCAGGACACTGAGACACACACACAGGCAGGACACTGAGACACACACACACAGGACACTGAGACACACACACACAGGCAGGACACTGAGACACACACACAGGCAGGACACTGAGACACACACACAGGCAGGACACTGCGACACACACAAAGGCAGGACACTGAGACACACACACAGGCAGGACACTGAGAGACACACAGGCAGGACACTGAGACACACACACAGGCAGGACACTGAGACACACACAGGACACTGAGACACACACACACAGGCAGGACACTGCGACACACACAAAGGCAGGACACTGAGACACACACACAGGCAGGACACAGACACACAGGCAGGACACTGAGACACACACACAGGCAGGACACTGAGACACACACACACGACAGATAGACTGAGACACACACAGGCACACACACTGAGACAGACAGACACACACTGAGACACACACACACACACACAACAGAGACTGAGACACACACAGGCAGGACACTGAGACACACAGGCACACACACTGAGACAGACACACACTGAGACAGACAGACACAAGCAGAGACACACACAGGCAGGACACTGAGACACACAGACACACACACAGGCAGGACACTGAGACACACAAACACAGACACACTGAGACACTGAGGCAGACAGACACACACACTGAGACAGACACACACTGAGGCAGACAGACAGACAGACACTGAGACACACACACAGGCAGGACACTGAGACACACACACAGGCAGGACACTGAGACACACACACACACACACACACACAGGACACTGAGACACACACACACACACACACACACACACACACACACGCAGGACACTGAGACACACACACACACACACACACACACACACACACAGGACACAGATAGACAGACACTGAGACACACACGAGACAGCCTCATCTCTCTGCTGCATGCTTTTCCTCCGCTCTTTGGCCCCACCCCCCAGGCTCCTGCCACCTCCTGATTGGTTGCTGCTGTTAATTCAGCCAATCAGAAGCTGCCCAGCCCCCTAGCAGCAGCAGCCCTGCTCTATCCCATGTCCGGTATTATCTCTCATATTTTACCGGACAGGGGAAGCAAATACCGGCCTGTCCCGTTCCGGACGCCTGGCAACCCTACCAGTGCTGTCTGACTGGCAGTCAGCCAGTGGTCTCTGTCAGTGTCTCTCTCTCCCGCCCCTGTCTGTCTCTCGCCCATCTCTTACTTAAAGCCTTGCACTCCCTATGTGAGCGCAGGGTATGCTGGCTCCTCTCTCGCCCATCTCTGAGCTTTGCACTCAGGGCCGCCAACAGAAATCATGGGGCCCGGGACAAATGAAAGGAGCAGCCCCCCCCCCCGAACCCATAGCGCACCCCCCCCCCCCGAACCCATAGCGCACCCCCCCCCGAACCCATAGCGCACCCCCCGCACCCCTGAACCCATAGCGCACACCCCCGCCCCCCCGAACCCATAGCGCACCCCCCCCCCGGACCCCATAGCGCACCTACCGCGAAAAAATATCTTTTAGCGCGCAACTTTTACTTAACTGTTTTCTTATTGTGATACAGAAAAAACATTACAATGCAACCTGATTATTTTTATATTTTCAACAAAAGACGTGACTGCCTGTCTGGGTGGGTGAGTGGGTGAATGGCAGTGACTGGGTGGGTGAATGATAGTAGAATGACAGTTGGGTGAATGACGGTGGGTGGGTGAATGACAGTATGAATGACAGTGGGTGGGTGAGTGGGTGAATGACGGTGGGTGGGTGGATGACAGTGGATGGGTGAATGACAGTTGAATGACGGTTGGTGGGTGAATGACAGTGGGTGGGTGGGTGGGTGGGTGAATGACAGTGGGTGGGTGGGTGAATGACAGTGGGTGGGTGAATGGGTGAATGACAGTGGGTGGGTGAATGACTGGGTGAATGACAGTGGGTGGGTGGGTGAATGACAGTTAGGTGAATAACAGTGGGTGGGTGAATGACAGTTTGAATGACAGTGGGTCGGTGGGTGTTTGAATGACAGTGGGTCGGTGGGTGTTTGAATGACAGTGGGTCGGTAGGTGTTTGAATGACAGTGGGTGGGTGAATGACAGTGGGTGGGTGAATGATAGTGGGTGGGTGGATGAATGACAGTGGGTGGGTGAATGACAGTGTTTGGGTGGGTGAATGACAATGAGTGGGTGGGTGAATGACAGTGGGTGAGTGGGTGGGTGAATGACAGTGGGTGAGTGGGTGGGTGAATGACAGTTGGTGAGTTAATGTTGAATGTGGGTGGGTGGGTGAATGACGGTGGATGGGTGGGAGACCGTGACTGGGTGGGTGGGAGACAGTGACTGGGTGGGAGACGGTGTGTGGGTGACAGTGACTGGGTGGGTGACAGTGTGACTTGGTGGGTGGGTGACAGTGACTGGGTGGGTGGGAGACAGTGACTTTGACAGTGACTGGGTGGGTGGGTGACAGTGACTGGGTGGGTGGTTGACGGTGGGTGACAGTGACTGGGTGGGTGACAGTGACTGGGTGGCTGACAGTGGGTGACAGTGGTGACTGACAGTGACTGGGTGGGTGAATGACAGTTGGTGAGTTAATGTTGAATGTGGGTGGGTGGGTGAATGACGGTGGATGGGTGGGAGACCGTGACTGGGTGGGTGGGAGACAGTGACTGGGTGGGAGACGGTGTGTGGGTGACAGTGACTGGGTGGGTGACAGTGTGACTTGGTGGGTGGGTGACAGTGACTGGGTGGGTGGGAGACAGGGACTTTGACAGTGACTGGGTGGGTGGGTGACAGTGACTGGGTGGGTGGTTGACGGTGGGTGACAGTGACTGGGTGGGTGACAGTGACTGGGTGGCTGACAGTGGGTGACAGTGGTGACTGACAGTGACTGGGTGGGAGACAGTGACAGTGGGTGACAGTGGGTGACAGTGACTGGGTGGGGTGACTTACCTTGACCGGTTGGGTGCAGCTTTCTGCCGGACGCTTTCCTCTCCTGCCCCCGATATCCCCGCGGCAGCTGCCCGGGACGGGAGGTGGGCTTGGGGGCGTGGGAGACGGGCTCAGGGGGGGGGCCACGGGAGGTGGGCTCGGGGGGAGCGCGGGAAGTGGGCCGCAGGAGGAGCTGGTCCTTCCCCCTCCGTCCCACGTGCACTCCCTATGTGAAAGCAGGGTATGCTGGCTTCTCTCTCGCCCGTCTCTCAGCCTTGCACTCCCTATGTGAGCGCAGGGTATGCTGGCTTCTCTCTCGCCCGTCTCTCAGCCTTGCACTCCCTATGTGAGCGCAGGGTATGCTGGCTTCTCTCTCGCCCGTCTCTCAGCCTTGCACTCCCTATGTGAGCGCAGGTATGCTGGCTTCTCTCTCGCCCGTCTCTCAGCCTTGCACTCCCTATGTGAGCGCAGGGTATGCTGGCTTCTCTCTCGCCCGTCTCTCAGCCTTGCACTCCCTATGTGAGCGCAGGGTATTCTGGCTTCTCTCTCGCCCGTCTCTCAGCCTTGCACTCCCTATGTGAGCGCAGGGTATGCTGGCTTCTCTCTCGCCCGTCTCTCAGCCTTGCACTCCCTATGTGAGCGCAGGGTATGCTGGCTTCTCTCTCGCCCGTCTCTCAGCCTTGCACTCCCTATGTGAGCGCAGGGTATGCTGGCTTCTCTCTCGCCCGTCTCTCAGCCTTGCACTCCCTATGTGAGCGCAGGGTATGCTGGCTTCTCTCTCGCCCGTCTCTCAGCCTTGCACTCTCTATGTGAGCGCAGGGTATGCTGGCTTCTCTCTCGCCCATCTCTCAGCCTTGCACTCCCTATGTGAGCGCAGGGTATGCTGGCTTCTCTCTCGCCCGTCTCTCAGCCTTGCACTCTCTATGTGAGCGCAGGGTATGCTGGCTTCTCTCTCGCCCATCTCTCAGCCTTGCACTCCCTATGTGAGCGCAGGGTATGCTGGCTTGTTGGTGGTGCTGTCTGTCCTCTGTGACAGGATCGCCTTAGAACGGTTTCCAGCAGAAATCCACGTTAAAGAAAAAGAGGTTAGACGCGCACTCGCTGTCTAAAAGGCCACTCAGACCAGTAATTAGTGACAAGCAATAATTATCGCCAGGTGCACCTCGACTCGTCACTTATAAATGGTCTGCGTAGCGAGCTGGGATTCCTCCATTATTGGTATCTTAACTACTTTATTGTACAATGCATAGAATTGTACATTATTTCTAACGCGATCCGCTTATAACACAATGTGATTTTTTGGACTCCAAGCACAGCGTTATAAGGGGGTTGAGCTGTATATATACAGTATATATATATATATATATATATATATATATATTCTCCCTTCAAACCCCTCTCTCACTGTACCAAAGTGGTAAGAAGGTGGCAACAGGTGTTCAAGAAGAATGCATTTAAAGATGGTAATTGTTTGATTGCAAACACATAATCAAGCAGGTATTTAAGGAGATGTGAGAGATAGGGCCATCATCCCTTGACAAAGCCGAGTGTGCGAAACGAGAGAGGCACCCTGGTGTTGGCACGGAGCCAGACGTTGTTTGGCCAGTCTCTGTTTTTGGTGGACACCAGATTCAAAGAGGAGGAGAAGGTGGAGAGAGCGGTAGCCTCACTGTCCGAAGCCTTGCTACCAGACGAGAAGACGGAGGCAAAGACTCGCGAGAGTGCATGACGTCACTTCCGGGATACAGTGCAGGACGGTGACACCGGAAGAACTGGCGTGCACACCCCAGCTGAGACCAGCTGAGGATTTCTACGCTCCGCGATCCTTGTGCCCGTGCCACTACATACCCGCCGGTGTTTTCTCACGTGTGAGTGAGAGTTATTACCTTTTTTATCATTGTAATACATTTGTTCTTATACAAGCTGTGCTTGTCTGTTTTTTTCATATCTAAGGTACCCCCCCCCCCCCCCCACTCCCCAGGGGAAGTCTGGACACTTGACCTATTCACCCAGGCCCTTCCAGACTGAGCACGCGGTTTATAAGCCCATATATATCCAGAGATTCGTATACAGTAGTTGAGCACAGTTACACTGTGTATGTTTTAGGTGTTCAAGAAGATGTATAGTTAAGGTGACCATATTTGTTCCGGGACAAATCAAGAAAAATTTCGCGCGTGGGCAAACGGCGAGCGCTGACCACGGATGTGTGAATGGCTAGTGCGCATGCGCAATGAGCGCTTGCCGACCGCGCATGCAGGGCCAACAAACACAGATAAAAACCGGGCCAGTTTGGATAGTTGCCCAAAAAGTTGGGACCCAGAACAAAGTCCGAAAAACTGGGACCGTCCCAGCTAAACCGGGGAGTCTGGTCACCCTATATATAGTGGCACTTGTGCTGGTAGGTTTAACCATACTATGAAAGCTTCAATAAAATACTGGTGAAGGTACATGCCAAAATAAAGTTGAGATTGGCATCACAAGTAAGGCCTCCACCCCCAAAGATGAAAGATAGTGAAACGTGATGGCCCTTATTCTCAGGAGGCCGGATTGTCTCTGGGTTTGACAGTATTTAGGAAGAAGGCATGAAGGCAGAGGGTGCTAAAAAGAGGGTGCTAAAAATTCCCCGGAGGTTAAGCAAAAGCTGTAATTCAAACTTAAAATTGGCTACCTACAACTGCGCAACTCTTTCCAGTAAAGCAGCACCCCAAGGAGTAGAAGACCAGCTTGAAAAGATTAGGGGCTTTGTTCAACATACTCAAAGTATATTAAAATATCCCCTGAATGGGATATTGGTGTTCGTGAAATAGAAAGAAAAGATGAAGGTCAAATTATGCTCAAAAGCGTACACCTACTATTTTAGGGTTTTGGAAGAATCATTAACAAAAAAAATAGAACAATGAAAGTGGATTATGAAGTTATCAGAAAGAGCAGTCAGAATCATCACTCACAGAGATACAAGCTTCAAATTATCCAAGTGTATGCCCCAACATCAAGTCACGCAGACAATGACGTGGAGGACATCTACCATGAAATTAACCAACTTGACAATCAAGGACATTGTCACCTTAAGACCATTATTGGAGATTTCAATACACAGATTGGAGCCTAACTGAAAGAGGAAGCCTCAGTTAGAAAGTATGGTTACAGCAGCAGGAATGAACGTGGAGACAGATTTTATGGAGTTTTTTTTAGCTCTCATTTTGCAAAAATTATAGCTCAAAGCTGGAGAAATAGTTTACAAAAAAGCAGGATAAGAAAATAGCAGTCGCCACAAAGCAGTTCTGGTAGAAACAAAGCAAGATGCGAGAACTGAGGAAGATCATCTGCAAGCATATAACGGAGGTTGTAAGAAAATCGAACTGCGATTTGGTGAAGACTACTGATGATAACAAAAGTTTAAAGAAGAGGAAGCAGCAGATGAAGAGTGAGCAGGAACCACCACGGATACTCCACGTGTCCTTTCCAAAGTAGTAATAAAAACTTTTTAAATTCTTCTCAAATTATGCACTTCTTTCTACCAGCCTCCTTATGTCTCCAACTCTATTCATATATCTCCATCTCTCCTTCCTTCGCCACTTCTCAGTTCACATGAACTCCTTTCTTACCTGTGCCCTCTGACACCACACAACTATACCCCCTGCACTAAATCACACCCCTACATATCCTCCTCACACATTCTCTTTTCATCCATGCTTCTCCTCCTTGCTTCTGGGGATATCTCTCCCAATCCTGGTCCCTGCCTTATTTCTGTATGCTCTCGTCCTCCTGCCAAATGCAACCTCTACTCCTTCTGCTGTTAACCCCTCTAACCTCATACCCATCCCCTGCCAACCTCCCTCCTCTCTCACTTTCTCCTGTGCCCTTTGGAATGCTCGCTCCCTTTCTAACAAGTTCCTCTCTGTACATGACTTCTTTCACTCTCACTCTCTGCTCCTATTTGCTTTAACTGAGACCTGGCTCACTCAGTCTGACTCTGCACTGGAAGCTGCCCTCTATTAGGCCTGGGACATGGTGCAGGGAGCGGCGCTGGGCAGCTCTGACACTCATGCTCTCCTGCTCAAGCAGGAGATTTTTTCTGTCCCTGCATGAGCGTCACCGAGCACGCTTGTGTGCCGGGTGGGAGGCTTTTGGGAGGCGGGCCTGGAGGCGGATCAGGAGGCGGGGCTAGCGCGCCACGTCACGGCGCCGACGTCACGGACTGCCATTGGCTTCTGGCAGTCACGTGACCGGCCCTGCGCTTGCATGAGCGGCAAAATTTAAACTTGCCTGTCTCCTGCATTTCCACACGCCTCTGCACGCCTGCGGAAGGGCCGTCTAAAGCCGCGCTGATAGGGATAATGTTTCTCCTCAGCGCGCCTCAGCACTGTCTTTTTGACCATGTCCGAGGCCTTATGGTGGCCTTTCCTTCTCCCACACCCCGCGCCCTGATGGCAGAGTTGGAGGAGTGGGGCTCCTGCTCTCCTCTCTCTGCCGTTACCGAACCCTTCCTATTCCTCCCTCTCTTGTTGAATTCAACAGCAAGAGGCCACAGGAATGAAAAGTGGCCTGGAATATTTTGCTGTGTGTTTGCAATTAGGAAAGATTAGTTTTGTAATCCCAGTTTCTAAAGTTAGTGTGTCTTTTTACTGTATTTTTGTGTAACATAGTTGTGTACGTTCATTAGGTGAATAAACGCAATTTATTTTTATCTCTCTGCTTGCTCAATCAATGATCCTTGTAATAAAAAGTCGTAATAAGCTGGGTCCATCGTGACACTTATCCTCCTCTCTTGATCTACATGCCCCGCTTTCTCTCTGCCGTCCTCGCCCTTCTAACCCCAGACCCTGGCTAAATTCCCACACGCGCATGCTTCGTTCCTCCACTCGTTCCTCTGAACGCCTCTGGAGGAAATCTCATACTCTCGCAGACTTCCTTCACTACAAATTTATGCTATCCTGTTTCAACTCTGCCCTCTCGCAAGCTAAACAAGCCTACTTTTCTTCACTAATCAACACACACAAGTCTAACACACGCCGACTCTTCTCTGTCTTTGATGCTCTACTCAAACCACCCTCGGCTGCCTCTTCTTCCTCCATCTCCGCCCAGGACTTTGCTGACTATTTTAAAGAAAAGGTGGAATCCATACGTCAGAACTTCCCCTCTGTTTCTTCCTCCCATCCTACACCTCTTCCTAACTCTCCTCCTGCCTTCCTTGACTCTTTTTCCACTGTCTCAGAGGAGGATGTGTCACTGTTGATCTCCTCTTCCCCCTCTACCACTTGCTCTCTTGACCCCATTCCCTCCCATCTCCTAAAACCTCTTGGTCCTACTATAATCCCTACCCTCACACTCATTTTTAACTCCTCCCTCTACTCTGGTACATTCCCATCCATCCTTCAAATATGCAACAGTTATACTATTACTCAAAAACAGCAAGCTTGACCCTACCTGTCTTTCTAACTATCGACCCGTCTCCCTCCTGCCTTTTGCCTCCAAACTCCTTGATCGTCTTGTATTCTCTCGCTTGCTCCATTTTCTTAACACCTATTCTCTCCTAGACCCTCTACAATCTGGCTTCCGCACTGCACACTCCACGGAAACAGCCCTCACTAAAATAACGGATGACCTCCATGCTGCCAAAGACAGAGGTCATTACACTCTGCTCATATTACTCGACATCTCTGCCGCATTTGACACCGTGGACCACCCTCTTCTCCTTCACATTTTCCATACTCTTGGTATTCGTAACAAAGCTCTATACCTGGATCTCCTCTTACCTCTCCCATCGTACTTTCAGTGTCTCTTCTGCTAATACCTCCTCCTCCTCTATTGATCTCTCTGTGGGGGTACCCCAGGGCTCTGTCCTGGGACCCCTTCTCTTTTCTCTCTACACACTCTCTCTAGGTGACCTAATAACATCTCTTGGGTTTAAATATCACCTCTATGCCGACGACACACAAATATACTTTTCAACACCTGACCTTACACCTGCTATACAAACCAAAGTTTCTGAATGTCTCTCTGCTATATCATCCTGGATGGCCATCCGCCGCCTTAAACTCAACATGGCTAAAACAGAGCTCCTCATACTTCCTCCCAAACCTGGCCCTACTACCTCCTTCCACATTACTGTTGGAACTACGATCATTCACCCAGTAGCCCAAGCACGCTGCCTAGGGGTCACACTCGACTCATCTCTCACATTCTCCTCTCACATTCAAAACATTTCTAAAACCTGCGCTTTTTCCTCCGCAATATAACAAAGATACGCCCTTTCCTCTGTTGCTCTTTTGCTAAAACTCTGACTCAGACCCTCATTCTCTCCCGTCTTGATTACTGTAACCTCCTGCTGTCCGGCCTTCCTGCCTCTCACCTGTCTCCCCTACAATCTATCCTAAACGCTGCTGCCAGAATCACTCTACTCTTTCCTAAATCTGTCTCAGCGTCTCCCCTCCTGAAATCCCTCTCCTGGCTTCCAATCAAATTCCGTATCACACACTCAATTCTTCTCCTCACTTTTAAAGCTTTACACTCTTCTGCCCCTCCTTACATCTCAGCCCTAATTTCTCGTTATGCACCATCCCGACTCTTGCGTTCCTCTCAAGGATGTCTTCTTTCTACCCCCTTTGTATCTAAAGCCCTCTCCCGCCTTAAACCTTTCTCACTTACTGCCCCGCACCTCTGGAATGCCCTTCCCCTCAGTACCCGACTAGCACCCTCTCTATCCACCTTTAAGACCCACCTTAAGACACACTTGCTTAAAGAAGCATATGAATAGCACTGTGGATTATAATGGACACATGATACATAAAGCTTGGCCCCCTGCACTTACCAGAACTCCCTCCTACTGTCTCTGTACGTTCTCCCTAACTACCAATTAGACTGTAAGCTCCTTGGAGCAGGGACTCCTTTTCCTTAATGTTACTTTTATGTCTGAAGCACTTATTCCCATGATCTGTTATTTATATTATCTGTTATTTATTTGATTACCACGTGTATTACTACTGTGAAGCGCTATGTACATTAATGGCGCTATATAAATAAAGACATACAATACGATACAAAACAATAAACTACTGAAATTTTGAAGGAAGTTGGGGAACACGCAGAGAAAATCTTTGCAGAGCTCTTCACGTGTTGCTTAAAGAAGAGAACAATTCCAGAACATTGGAGCCATAGTTATCCTCACTCATAAGAAAGGAAATAAAGATCTCAAAAACTGCAGAACACACAGATTTTTTTTATGAAGATACCAAAAAAATCGCATGCCACAGACCCTGGACTTTAACCAGTCTAGAAAACAAGTGGGATTTCCCAGTGCATAGAACGCAATGGACCACATCCAAGTTGTACAAGACATGTGTAGCCAGGTCCCCTGCGGTATTACCTTCTCTCCTGTAATATGCGAGCCGAGTAGCACTAAGGGTTGCGGCCGGTATCGCGTTGTGGTGGTTCCGCCGGTTCGCGGAGCAGGGCGCCGCCATTGTTAGGGGCGTTGCGCATGCGCGAGAAGCAGGAGCACTCCAGGACTAAAGGGAGCTCGCGTCTGCGCAGTTAAGGTCCAGAAAGCCCGCGAAGGACTAGCCAATAGGGAAGGAGGATCTCTGTTGGCAACCGGAGATATATTTCGCGCGCAGGAACTACGTAGTCAGTCGGGGACTGGAGCGGCAAGGGGTAAGAGGTAGGGTGCTGGAGTCCGTGACTCCGAGCACTAGGCCAGTACTCCCCTAGGCCCCAGACAGCCCTGAGTCACGCTAGCGGAGTGTGATAGGGACCGGCCCTTGGTTAGGGACCTGCCCCTTATCTATAAGCCAGTAAGGAATCCAGCGGACGCTGCGCTGTCCGCCGAGAGGTTTGGGCCTATGCTTGGTCTTACAGGGATCTATAGACTATAAGTGCGGAGGCTCCGTGCGGAGTGACTACAGCCGGTGGACATCAACCGGGCTGCCATTAAGTACAGACGACGGAAGAAGCGGTGATATTATCCACGCTGGAATTCACCTCACCATTGGAGGACATCCAGCGATCCCATTGCGGTATAGCAGCACCCGCGGCTGGAGCCCGGGCAGGTAACACCACAACACACGTGCACCAACCAGGCCTACCATTGACATAGTGGCTGCGCAGTCACACACAAATACATGTACGCTGGTCTACGAATTGGGAGTGCAAGACGTTGGGTGTGACTCATTGGACTTGAGGGTGGGATTATTGTGCTGGGACGGTAGCGTCCACCAAGACGCATAAAGTGTGGACACCCGCCGTGGTGTCCGTTATAGCTAACCTTTGGAGGAAACGCTGAGTTGGGTTACCTTTAGAGAGGGACACCTGTTACTACATGTTTGACTTCTATGTTTTAGTGAGCAGTAAAGAAGTATTCGTTCTTATACATTATTGTATGTGTTTATTGATTGTCCTGCGAGGAACCACTCCCCCTCTGGTGGGAGCCATCGCAGGTGGAGGCGCTGCATCATTGTAAGTAATATCCACTGTATAATTGCCCAAGGTTCCCCGTGGCGGAAGCTCAGCCCTCCTGTGAGGTAACAGGTTATGCACCACACTGAGTAACAATATATGTTTTCTGCACCCACACAGTATAATCTGCGATTGGGGGGGGGGGGGGGGAAACCCGTTACACATGCTTTTCAGAAGTAATGAATAGGATCTACTACTCGGCTTTGGATTTTTTTTTAAAAGCATCCGAATCTGTCCACACCTCAGTTGTTTTAAATGCTTTAAGTAAAAATGTTGACGTGTCCATTGATATTATAAGATACATTTACAGAAAAAATGCCGCAGCAACCATTAGATTACATGAACAGCAAGAGTCCGCAACATAGGGACCCCGTCATCGAAGCTTTTCATAGCAACAATTAAATTGTTCAAGACGCTGAATTGGGAAGAAAAAAAAAGAAATAAAAAAATCAATGGGGAACATTCTAGCCACCTACGATTTGAACGTGACCTTGTTATTTTAGCCACAAGTCCAGAAGATCTCCAGCAACGAATCTGAAGTAAGAAGATCGGCCTCTATATGCATCTCGCAAGACTAAAGTGATGTTCAATGCAGATGCCAATGCCACAAAGATCTAAGTAGATGGAATAGAACTAGAAATTGAAAACCATGTCTACCTTGGCCAGCAGGTATCAATATATGGGAACCTTATGAATGAGATCAATAGGAGAATGAAGATGGGATGGGGCACATTTGGAAGAACCAAGAAAATCCTTAAAGGAAACCTTCCACTGTGCCTCAAAAGGAAAAGGTTTGACCCGTGTACTCTGCCCGTGCTCTCGTATGGGTGTGAAACGTGTTTTTTTATTTATAAAAATGTTTTTACCAGGAAGTAATACATTGAGAGTTACCTCTCGTTTTCAAGTATGTCCTAGGCACAGAGTTATAACAATACATGGTTACATTTAAAGAACAGAGGTTATACAGTCAATTCACAGACATTACATGGACAGATAGAGTTGGAAAATTGGGTACAGGGGATAAAAGGGCTGCTGAGTTTCAGATTGAAATAGAGAAGCTTTAACACATTACCTAACATCAGCAAATGACAGCAAACGGCTCACACCCTTTGGCTGCGCCAAAGGCTGTCCGCCTTTAGCACGACACAGATGTAGACTGTACTTGGACCCTAACTACACAGATAATTCAGAAGCTTTAGACAACTCAAAGAAGTAGAGAGAGATATATGCTAGGTATTACCCTAAGAGACATGACAAGGAATACAAAGGTTAAAAGGAATTAGTAGTCTGTGACAGAAATGTAAATGGCAGTGGGATGGTTCTATCGCTAGAAGAAATAACCATTGTTGGAGGACGATGGTACTCAACTGGCCTCCAAAGTGTAAAAATGGGAGGATGGAAGGATGTTATTAGGAAATTTGAGAAACATGAAGAAGGGGGGCTTAACTTAAAAAGACTAAGAAGAATGGTGTTCATGGAAGGATAGCCAGGAGGAAACCACTGCTCTCTAAAAAGAACATCGGTGCCCATCTGAAGTTCGCCAAAGAGCACATAGATGATGCACAAGACTTCTGGAACAATGTTCTCTGGACAGATGAGTTAAAGGTATAACTTTTTGACCTCAATGAGAAACGTTATGTTTGGCGTTCGAACAGAAGAACCTCATCCCAACCATCAACCATGGCGGTGAGCTGGGGATGGTTTGGGGCTGCTTTGCTGCCTTAGGACCTGGCTGGCTTGCCATCATTGACCCAGCCATAAATTCTACACGGTATCAGAAGATTCCAGAGGAGAATTTCAGACCATCCGTCTGTGAGCTGAAGCTGAAGCAAAAGGGGGTCATGCAAAAACATAATGATCCTAAACATACAAGCAGAGCTACAAAAGAATGGCTGCAGATGAAGAGATTTGGCATTTTAGAGTGGCCTAGTTAATTTCCGGATCTAAACCCCATCGAAATGTTGTGCCAGGACCTGAAGCGAGCTGTCCATGCAAGGAAACCCTCCAATGTCACCGAGTTGATGCAGTTCAGTAAGGAGGAATTAGGCCCTTTCCTCTACTCTCTCACCTGTGTGTGCACGTATATATCCCCTCTCTCATCCTTACGCAGTCACCGATCCCCTCTCTCATCCTTACGCAGTCACCGATCCTCTCTCTCGTCCTTACGCAGACACCAATCCCCTCTCTCGTCCTTACGCAGTCACTGATCCCTCTCTTGTCCTTACGCATTCACCGATCCCCTCTCTTGTCCTTAAGCATTCACCGATCCCCTCTCTTGTCCTTACGCATTCACCGATCCCCTCTCTTGTCCTTACACATTCACCGATCCCCTCTCTCGTCCTTATGCAGTCACCGATACCCTCTCTTGTCCTTACGCAGTCGCCGATCCCCTCTCTTGTCCTTACACATTCACCGATCCCCTCTCTCGTCCTTACACAGTGACTGATCCCTCTCTTGTCCTTACGCAGTCACCGATCCTTTCTCTCGTCCTTACAGTGACCGATCCTCTCTCTCGTCCTTACGCAGTCACCGATCCCCTCTCTCATCCTACGCAGTCACTGATCCCCTCTCTCATCCTTACGCAGTCACCGATTCCCTCTCTTGTCCTTACACAGTCCCCGATCCCCTCTCTCGTCCTTACACAGTCACCGATCCCCTCTCGTCCTTACACAGTCACTGATCCCCTCTTTCGTCCTTACGCAGTCGCTGATCCTCTCACTTGTCCTTACGCAGTCGCCGATCCCCTCTCTCGTCCTTACGCTGTCACCGATCCCCTCTCATCCTTTCGCAGTCACCGATCCCCTCTCTCGTCCTTACAGTCACTGATCCCCTCTCTCATCCTTACACAGGTCACTGATCCCCTCTCTCGTCCTTACAGTCACTGATCCCCTCTCTCATCGTTACACAGTCACTGATCCCCTCTCTCGTCCTTACACATTCACCGATCTCCTCTCTCATCCTTACGCAGTCACTGATCCCCTCTCTCGTCCTTACACAGTCACTGATCCCCTCTCTCGTCCTTACACAGTCACCAATCCCCTCTCTCGTCCTTACGCAGTCACCGATCCCCTCTCGTCCTTACGCAGTCACCGATCCCCTCTCTCGTCCTTACAGTCACCTATCCCCTCTCTCGTCCTTACACAGTCACCGATCCCCTCTCTCGTCCTTACACAGTCACCGATCCCCTCTCTCGTCCTTACGCAGTCACTGACCCCCTCTCTCATCCTTACACAGTCACCGATCCCCTCTCTCGTCCTTACACAGTCACTGATCCCCTCTCTCGTCCTTACACAGTCACCGATCCCCTCTCTCGTCCTTACACAGTCACCGATCCCCTCTCTCATCCTTACACAGTCACCGATCCCCTCTCTCATCCTTACACAGTCACCGATCCCCTCTGTCATCCTTACACAGTCACCGATCCCCTCTCTCATCCTTACACAGTCACCGATCCCCTCTCTCGTACTTACACACACAGTCACCGATCCCCTCTCTCGTCCTTACACAGTCACCGATCCCCTCTCTCGTCCTTACACAGTCACCGATCCCCTCTCTCGTCCTTACACAGTCACCGATCCCCTCTCTCGTCCTTACACAGTCACCGATCCCCTCTCTCGTCCTTACGCAGTCACCGATCCCCTCTCTCGTCCTTACACAGTCACCGATACCCTCTCTCGTCCTTACACAGTCACCGATCCCCTCTCTCATCCTTACACATTCACCGATCCCCTCTCTCGTCCTTACAGTCACTGACCCCCTCTCTCATCCTTACACAGTCACCGATCCGCTCTCTCGTCCTTACACAGTCGCCGATCCCCTCTCCCGTCCTTACAGTCACTGACCCCCTCTCTCATCCTTACACAGTCACCGATCCGCTCTCTCGTCCTTACGCAGTCACCGATCCCCTCTCTCGTCCTTACGGTCACTGATCCCCTCTCTCATCCTTACACAGTCACTGATCCCCCCCTCTCATCCTTACACAGTCACTGATCCCCTCTCTCATCCTTACAGTCACTGATCCCCTCTCTCGTCCTTACAGTCACTGATCCCCTCTCTCGTCCTTACAGTCACTGATCCCCTCTCTCATCCTTACACAGTCACTGATCCCCCTCTCGTCCTTACACAGTCACTGATCCCCCCCTCTCGTCCTTACAGTCACTGATCCCCTCTCTCATCCTTACACAGTCACTGATCCCCTCTCTCGTCCTTACGCAGTCACCGATCCCCTCTCTCGTCCTTACGCAGTCACCGATCCCCTCTCTCATCCTTACAGTCACCGATCCCCTCTCTCGTCCTTACGCAGTCACCGATCCCCTCTCTCGTCCTTACGCAGTCACCGAACCCCTCTCTTGTCCTTACGCAGTCACCGATCCCCTCTCTCGTCCTTACGCAGTCACCGATCCCCTCTCTCGTCCTTACGCAGTCACCGATCCCCTCTCTCGTCCTTACGCAGTCACCGATCCCCTCTCTCGTCCTTACGCAGTCACCGATCCCCTCTCTTGTCCTTACGCAGTCACCGATCCCCTCTCTCGTCCTTACGCAGTCACCGATCCCCTCTCTCGTCCTTACACAGTCACTGATCCCCTCTCTCGTCCTTACACAGTCACTGATCCCCTCTCTCGTCCTTACACAGTCACTGATCCCCTCTCTCGTCCTTACACAGTCACTGATCCCCTCTCTCGTCCTTACACAATCACTTATCCCCTCTCTCGTCCTTACGCAGTCACCGATCCCCTCTGTTGTCCTTACACAGTCACCGATCCCCTCTCTCGTCCTTACAGTCACCGATCCCCTCTCTCGTCCTTACACAGTCACCGATCCCCTCTCTCGTCCTTTCACAGTCACCGATCCCCTCTCTCGTCCTTACACAGTCACTGATCCCCTCTCTCATCCTTACACAGTCACTGATCCCCTCTCTCGTCCTTACAGTCACCGTTCCCCTCTCTCATCCTTACGCAGTCACCGTTCCCCTCTCTCGTCCTTACACAGTCACCGATCCCCTCTCTCGTCCTTATGCCGTCACCGATCCCCTCTCTCATCCTTACAGTCACCGATCCCCTCTCTCATCCTTACGCAGTCACCGTTCCCCTCTCTCGTCCTTACACAGTCACCGATCCCCTCTCTCGTCCTTACACAGTCACTGATCCCCTCTCTCGTCCTTACACAGTCACCGATCCCCTCTCTCGTCCTTATGCCGTCACCGATCCCCTCTCTCGTCCTTACAGTCACTGATCCCCTCTCTCGTCCTTACACAGTCACCGATCCCCTCTCTCATCCTTACACAGTCACCGATCCCCTCTCTCATCCTTACGCAGTCACTGATCCGCTCTCTCATCCTTACGCAGTCACCGATCCCCTCTCTCGTCCTTACGCAGTCACCGATCCCCTCTCTCGTCCTTACGCAGTCACCGATCCCCTCTCTCGTCCTTACGCAGTCACCGATCCCCTCTCTCGTCCTTACACAGTCACTGATCCCCTCTCTCGTCCTTACACAGTCACTGATCCCCTCTCTCGTCCTTACACAGTCACTGATCCCCTCTCTCGTCCTTACACAGTCACTGATCCCCTCTCTCGTCCTTACACAATCACTTATCCCCTCTCTCGTCCTTACGCAGTCACCGATCCCCTCTGTTGTCCTTACACAGTCACCGATCCCCTCTCTCGTCCTTACAGTCACCGATCCCCTCTCTCGTCCTTACACAGTCACCGATCCCCTCTCTCGTCCTTTCACAGTCACCGATCCCCTCTCTCGTCCTTACACAGTCACTGATCCCCTCTCTCGTCCTTACACAGTCACTGTTCCCCTCTCTCGTCCTTACACAGTCACCGATCCCCTCTCTCGTCCTTATGCCGTCACCGATCCCCTCTCTCGTCCTTACACAGTCACTGATCCCCTCTCTCGTCCTTACACAGTCACTGATCCCCTCTCTCGTCCTTACACAGTCACTGATCCCCTCTCTCGTCCTTACACAATCACTTATCCCCTCTCTCGTCCTTACGCAGTCACCGATCCCCTCTGTTGTCCTTACACAGTCACCGATCCCCTCTCTCGTCCTTACAGTCACCGATCCCCTCTCTCGTCCTTACACAGTCACCGATCCCCTCTCTCGTCCTTTCACAGTCACCGATCCCCTCTCTCGTCCTTACACAGTCACTGATCCCCTCTCTCATCCTTACACAGTCACTGATCCCCTCTCTCGTCCTTACAGTCACCGTTCCCCTCTCTCATCCTTACGCAGTCACCGTTCCCCTCTCTCGTCCTTACACAGTCACCGATCCCCTCTCTCGTCCTTATGCCGTCACCGATCCCCTCTCTCATCCTTACAGTCACCGATCCCCTCTCTCATCCTTACGCAGTCACCGTTCCCCTCTCTCTTCCTTACACAGTCACCGATCCCCTCTCTCGTCCTTACACAGTCACTGATCCCCTCTCTCGTCCTTACACAGTCACCGATCCCCTCTCTCGTCCTTATGCCGTCACCGATCCCCTCTCTCGTCCTTACAGTCACTGATCCCCTCTCTCGTCCTTACACAGTCACCGATCCCCTCTCTCATCCTTACACAGTCACCGATCCCCTCTCTCATCCTTACGCAGTCACTGATCCGCTCTCTCATCCTTACGCAGTCACCGATCCCCTCTCTCGTCCTTACACAGTCACCGATCCCCTCTCTCGTCCTTACACAGTCACCGATCCCCTCTCTCGTCCTTACAGTCACCGATCCCCTCTCTCGTCCTTACAGTCACCGATCCGATTTCTCATCCTTACACAGTCACCGATCCCCTCTCTCGTCCTTACACAGTCACTGATCCCCCCTCTCATCCTTACACAGTCACTGATCCCCTCTCTCGTCCTTACACATTCACCGACCCCCTCTCTCCTCCTTACAGTCACTGATCCCCTCTCTCATCCTTACAGTCACTGATCCCCTCTCTCGTCCTTACGCAGTCACTGATCCACTCTCTTGTCCTTACACAGTCACTGATCCCCTCTCTCTCGTCCTTACGCAGTCACCGATCCCCTCTCTCGTCCTTACAGTCACCGATCCCCTCTCTCATCCTTACACATTCACCGATCCCCTCTCTCGTCCTTACAGTCACTGATCCCCTCTCTCGTCCTTACAGTCACCGATCCCCTCTCTCATCCTTACACAGTCACCGATCCCCTCTCTCGTCCTTACAGTCACCGATCCCCTCTCTCGTCCTTACACAGTCACCGATCCCCTCTCTCGTCCTTACACAGTCACTGATCCCCTCTCTCGTCCTTACAGTCACCGATCCCCTCTCTCATCCTTACACAGTCACCGATCCCCTCTCTCGTCCTTACACAGTCACCGATCCCCTCTCTCGTCCTTACGCAGTCACTGATCCCCTCTCTCGTCCTTACGCAGTCACAGATCCCCTCTCTCGTCCTTACAGTCACTGATCCCCTCTCTCATCCTTACAGTCACTGATCCCCTCTCTCGTCCTTACGCAGTCACTGATCCACTCTCTTGTCCTTACAGTCACTGATCCCCTCTCTCGTCCTTACGCAGTCACTGATCCACTCTCTTGTCCTTACAGTCACTGATCCCCTCTCTCTCGTCCTTACGCAGTCACCGATCCCCTCTCTCGTCCTTACAGTCACTGATCCCCTCTCTCATCCTTACACAGTCACTGATCCCCCCTCTCATCCTTACACAGTCACTGATCCCCTCTCTCGTCCTTACACATTCACCGACCCCCTCTCTCATCCTTACAGTCACTGATCCCCTCTCTCATCCTTACACAGTCACCGATCCCCTCTCTCATCCTTACGCAGTCGCCGATCCCCTCTCTCGTCCTTACGCAGTCGCCGATCCCCTCTCTCGTCCTTACACAGTCACCGTTCCCCTCTCTCGTCCTTACACAGTCACCGATCCCCTCTCGTCCTTACACAGTCACGATCCCCTCTCTCGTCCTTACGCAGTCACCGATCCCCTCTCTCCCTTACGCAGTCACCGATCCCCTCTCTCATCCTTACGCAGTCACTGATCCACTCTCTTGTCCTTACAGTCACTGATCCCCTCTCTCATCCTTACAGTCACTGATCCCCTCTCTCGTCCTTACAGTCACTGATCCCCTCTCTCGTCCTTACGCAGTCACTGATCCACTCTCTTGTCCTTACAGTCACTGATCCCCTCTCTCGTCCTTACAGTCACTGATCCCCTCTCTCATCCTTACAGTCACTGATCCCCTCTCTCGTCCTTACAGTCACCGATCCCCTCTCTCATCCTTACGCAGTCACTGATCCACTCTCTTGTCCTTACAGTCACTGATCCCCTCTCTCGTCCTTACAGTCACTGATCCCCTCTCTCATCCTTACAGTCACTGATCCCCTCTCTCGTCCTTACAGTCACTGATCCCCTCTCTCGTCCTTACGCAGTCACTGATCCACTCTCTTGTCCTTACAGTCACTGATCCCCTCTCTCGTCCTTACAGTCACTGATCCCCTCTCTCGTCCTTACAGTCACCGATCCCCTCTCTCATCCTTACGCACTCACCGATCCCCTCTCTCGTCCTTACAGTCACCGATCCCCTCTCTCGTCCTTACACATTCACCGATCCCCTCTCTCGTCCTTACAGTCACTGATCCCCTCTCTCATCCTTACACAGTCACTGATCCCCCCTCTCATCCTTACACAGTCACTGATCCCCTCTCTCGTCCTTACACATTCACCGACCCCCTCTCTCCTCCTTACAGTCACTGATCCCCTCTCTCATCCTTACACAGTCACCGATCCCCTCTCTCATCCTTACGCAGTCGCCGATCCCCTCTCTCGTCCTTACGCAGTCACTGATCCACTCTCTTGTCCTTACAGTCACTGATCCCCTCTCTCATCCTTACAGTCACTGATCCCCTCTCTCATCCTTACACAGTCACTGATCCCCCCTCTCGTCCTTACGCAGTCACTGATCCCCTCTCTCGTCCTTACACAGTCACCGATCCCCTCTCTTGTCCTTACAGTCACTGATCCCCTCTCTCTCGTCCTTACGCAGTCACCGATCCCCTCTCTCGTCCTTACAGTCACCGATCCCCTCTCTCATCCTTACACATTCACCGATCCCCTCTCTCGTCCTTACAGTCACTGATCCCCTCTCTCGTCCTTACAGTCACCGATCCCCTCTCTCATCCTTACACAGTCACCGATCCCCTCTCTCGTCCTTACAGTCACCGATCCCCTCTCTCATCCTTACACAGTCACCGATCCCCTCTCTCGTCCTTACACAGTCACTGATCCCCTCTCTCGTCCTTACAGTCACCGATCCCCTCTCTCGTCCTTACACAGTCACCGATCCCCTCTCTCGTCCTTACACAGTCACCGATCCCCTCTCTCGTCCTTACGCAGTCACTGATCCCCTCTCTCGTCCTTACACAGTCACTGATCCCCTCTCTCGTCCTTACAGTCACTGATCCCCTCTCTCTCGTCCTTACGCAGTCACCGATCCCCTCTCTCGTCCTTACACATTCACCGATCCCCTCTCTCGTCCTTACAGTCACCGATCCCCCCTCTCATCCTTACACAGTCACCGATCCCCTCTCTCATCCTTACACAGTCACTGATCCCCCCTCTCATCCTTACACAGTCACTGATCCCCTCTCTCGTCCTTACACATTCACCGACCCCCTCTCTCATCCTTACAGTCACCGATCCCCTCTCTCATCCTTACACATTCACCGACCCCCTCTCTCATCCTTACAGTCACCGATCGCCTCTCTCGTCCTTACACAGTCACTGATCCCCTCTCTCGTCCTTACAGTCACTGATCCCCTCTCTTGTCCTTACACAGTCACTGACCCCCTCTCTCGTCCTTACACAGTCACTGATCCCCTCTCTCATCCTTACACAGTCACTGATCCCCCCTCTCATCCTTACACATTCACCGACCCCCTCTCTCATCCTTACAGTCACCGATCCCCTCTCTCATCCTTACACAGTCACCGATCCCCTCTCTCATCCTTACGCAGTCGCCGATCCCCTCTCTCGTCCTTACGCAGTCGCCGATCCCCTCTCTCGTCCTTACACAGTCACCGTTCCCCTCTCTCATCCTTACACAGTCACCGTTCCCCTCTCTCATCCTTACACAGTCACGATCCCCTCTCTCGTCCTTACGCAGTCACCGATCCCCTCTCTCCCTTACGCAGTCACCGATCCCCTCTCTCATCCTTACAGTCACTGATCCCCTCTCTCATCCTTACAGTCACTGATCCCCTCTCTTATCCTTACAGTCACTGATCCCCCCTCTCGTCCTTACACAGTCACTGATCCCCTCTCTCGTCCTTACAGTCACTGATCCCCTCGCTCGTCCTTACACAGTCACCGATCCCCTCTCTCATCCTTACACAGTCACCGATCCCCTCTCTCGTCCTTACGCAGTCACTGATCCCCTCTCTCGTCCTTACACAGTCACAGATCCCCTCTCTCGTCCTTACAGTCACTGATCCCCTCTCTTGTCCTTACACAATCACTTATCTCCTCTCTCATCCTTACAGTCACCGATCCCCTCTCTCGTCCTTACAGTCACTGATCCCCTCTCTTGTCCTTACACAATCACTTATCCCATCTCTCGTCCTTACGCAGTCACCGATCCACTCTCTTGTCCTTACAGTCACCAATCCCCTCTCTTCCTTACACAGTCACCGTTCCCCTCTCTCGTCCTTACAGTCACCGATCCCCTCTCTCGTCCTTACAGTCACTGATCCCCTCTCTCGTCCTTACACAGTCACCGATCCCCTCTCTCGTTCTTACAGTCACCGATCCCCTCTCTCATCCTTACAGTCACCGATCCCCTCTCTCGTCCTTACACAGTCACTGATCCCCTCTCTCGTCCTTACGCAGTCACCGATCCCCTCTCTCATCCTTACGCAGTCACCGATCCCCTCTCTCGTCCTTACACAGTCACCGATCCCCTCTCTCGTCCTTACACAGTCACCGATCCCCTCTCTCGTCCTTAGTCACTGGTCCCCTCTCTTGTTCTTACACAATCACTTATCCCCTCTCTCGTCCTTACACAGACACCGATCCCCTCTCTTGTTCTTACAGTCACCGATCCAATCTCTCGTCCTTACGCAGTCACTGATCCACTCTCTTGTCCTTACAGTCACCATCCCCTCTCTCGTCCTTACAGTCACTAATCCCCTCTCTCGTCCTTACAGTCACCGATCCCCTCTCTCATCCTTACACAGTCACTGATCCCCTCTCTCGTCCTTACAGTCACCGATCCCCTCTCTCGTCCTTACAGACACTGATCCTCTCTTGTACTGCCCCCCCAATCTCGCCTTCACACAGTCACTGTCCCCCATTTGGCTCCTGCGGCTGGTCACTCACCGCAGGGTCAATGCACCCTCCTCCCCTCCCCAAGTAACCGCACGGAGAGCACTAACATGACTCAGGAATGACACATTATTGATCCCTTTGTTAGTCTGTTTAAGAGGAAAGCCTCATAAAAATACATACGCTGCACCCTATAATGGAGCGGAGTATCTCTGGGCACTCCCAGCCCTGCTGAGAGTGTACCTGCAGCGCTGTGTAATCATCCTGCATCACACTGATGGTCCCTGCAAACTAAAACCCTGCCGTACCAGAACCTTGCAGCATTGATCATTACAACTACAAACTCCCATCACCCTGACAACACATATATACTACACTGTATAATGATACAGAGTATCTCTATACATTTCCAACTGAGACTTAACATGTTGTACTGTATAATGATGCAGAGTATCTCTACACATCTCCAAAACTGTAATAATGACCATGCTGCGTTGTATAATGATCAGGAGTATCTTTACACTTCCACCCCTGATCAGGGAGATATTCTGCACTGTATAATGATATGGATTATGAATATACTATAATGATGTGGGGTATGATTATACACTCCCAGACTCTGATAATAAACATGCTGCACTGTATAATGATGGTGAGCATCTCTGTACCATTGCAGCCTCTAATAATGAACATGGCTGCACCATATAATGATGCCGAGTATCGGTATACCTGTCCACCTCCTAATGTACATACCGTTTTATATTCTTTAACACCGAGTATCTACATACATATCCAGACCACTTCTAATAACATACTGTGCTGTATAGGTAACGGCTATATCTACGGAGCTCCACACCAATGAAATTGTATATCAATATTCAGCGTTACGTACATATCAAAAGCGATTAATGTAAACAGGAAAAAAATAAAGTGAGGTGGTAAAGTTTAGTGTTATTCATCTAATACAGAGGAAGCTGCTCCCCCCAGGGGGGGCGAGGGGGGTGGAAAGGTGAAAGGTTTCAGAGACGGAAAACTCCCAGACACTCCACTTTTGTTCCTTATCTTTCCTCGCCTAGGGAACAGCTTTGGTAAATAGCCCCACATTAATTATTAACCAGGAATATGACATTACGTATGGGGCCGGACGGGCCAGGCATAATGCCCCACAATTAGGACTCAATGGCTAAGGCCTTGGCCATGTTTGGCGCTTGCTGGCGGAAGCGCGCTAACGCGCGCTCCCACTCAGCACTGAACCCCTACAGCCGCAATTAGAGCGGCTTTAGTAGGGGCTCACGTGCGCTTCCGCGCGCTTGCGGAAGCGCAGGTCTTAGGGGAATTTAAAATTCCCCCGCTTGCCGGCGA
This sequence comes from Ascaphus truei, assembly GCF_040206685.1. Lineage (NCBI taxonomy): Eukaryota > Metazoa > Chordata > Amphibia > Anura > Ascaphidae > Ascaphus > Ascaphus truei. The sequence goes on along the minus strand of NC_134494.1, from coordinate 22,001,886 downwards.
GACAGGCCGGTCACGTGAGCGGTTCGCCCAATGAGGGCGAACCAGCTCCGTGACGTCACTGGCCCGCCCCCGGCCAGTGACGCGCCCGCCCCCGGACCGCCCCCTGACGGCCTGCTGAGAGCGCTTGCGGTAAGCAACCACAAGGCCAGGGAAAGCACCCGCTTTCCCTGAGCCTCAGCGCGCCTCAGCACGCCAGCGGTAAGCGTGTCCGAGGCCTAAAGTAAATTAGTGGCACGTAAAATGATACTGCGCGTTTATTACCTGCGTCTCGTTAACAAGACTGCAATGTCACCCCGTCATCTCCGCGAAGCGCGCATACAGACGTAGCCAGGCTCACTGCCTCTGCTGCCGAAGAAAGCCGCGGGAAGGCAACCACAGCACACCCCCCCCCCCCCAGAAACATAGCGCCAAGTGCGATACGGAACTATGGATCTCTCACTGGTTGCCGACACATTTTGCTTTTTTGCCGCAGCTCTGGGGACAGCAAGACTGGCTACATCTGCAGTGTCTGTAGAACGTCACATTTATGGAGAGAGTCTTCTGCTCTACGAAAAACCCCTTCGATACCAGGACTGTGACAGTGCCACGCCCCTGGGCAGGCTAAAAATGTGTCGCCCCTCCTCCTGTAGCGTCATGGCATCACATGACGCGGTGATGTCACCTGGCAACGCGTTGCCATGACATGACGCCACATGACGTTCTGTTGTCATGGAAACATGTCGCCACGTGACGTGGGCATGCAAACAGAGGAGGCGGCAAAAAGGTAAAGACAACATTCTTGACTTCTTGCTGTTCATGTGCCCCAACCCCGGAGCCATCTTTAAATGTCCGAGTCCTGCGCAGCCTCGGCAATGTCAAAGGACATTTAAAGATGGTGCATTGGAGCAGCGTGCGCAGGAATTGGAGCGGCAGCAGCCACAAGGGACATGGACCAGGGCGATTGGCTATGCGGGGCATTTAACAGAGCGGCTGCGCGGGACCCGTCAAAGCGGATAAAACGGAACGGGGAACGGCTTACCTTTAAAATCGGATCTCCACCAAGTCGCATTGAAACGACACACTAATCCCTGTGGCTATCGAATAATTTCGAGGTGATCAAAAAATGAGAAACCACGCGGAAAAAGAAAAAGGATTAAAAAGTAGCATTAATAATACTCCCTGGTAACTTCACGGCGGGAGAAGCGGGGGTTCTGATTTCAGCATCGCCTCTCCTAGTGACATTGGAAAAGTCACCGGCCCATTTTCATTCTATCCTAAAAGACACCTTCCTTACGACCCATCCAAGTGAGTGGCATGTGTAATTGTAAATAGAGCAATGCTACCCCCAAAACAGACGGATGGCACACACAAAATGCAAAAATCAACACGAAGAATTGACCACGATCCACTCTTACTTCAGCAGGGTTCCCTTTAGACTCTTTGCGGATACGTGTGGAATCACAACCCTGCGTCACCTGGTACCCTAAAAAGTGGCAATTCCGAAGTGACCGCTTTTACTAAATCGTCGAGAGAGAACTAACATCTAAAGGGGATGTCCATGTTAAAATGGATAAGCAGCAAAAGGTGACGCACTGAGTGCTCATTAGCATGTGATTTCCCAGAATCCATGGCTGCGGTGGAAGCACTGCACATGCTAAGAGATAATGGGGAAGGGCAGATTTGCAGACCTGCCGGAGACGTGTGAAATGTGCTCACCACGGGGGTATTTTTATTTGCTATTTAAAGCAAGAACGCGAGTCGCCAATAGAAAGTCGTGACATCGTTTTCTGTTGACATCATAGCCAGAGCAAGGCTGGCCCTGCAGGCATATTGGTATCTCGGGAATCTGCGGGTAGTCTCTGAGGGACTCCCTGTGTCAGGTAATATAAACCATCGCGTCCCCCCTCCCCCCCCAAAAAAAATTAACATGACGGTCTCGTGTGTCCTAAAGTTACCACAATATACCTGTAGAAGGCTCAACCACAACAGTGTTACACGAGACGATAACCAGAAGAAGTAGGAAGTAGGAGTTGGTTTAATCGTGAATTAAGTAGAAATAGCCAATGTTAGTCCAGGTGTGATAGTGCAGAGTAAGGCCGCGCCTAGAGTGCCATCGATGGCGACGGCGACCCGACAGGTGACGTCACCCATCGCCGTCGCCACCGGCAAAAGTTAGATTTCGCCGGGCGGAGGCATCGCGGGTTTCCGGCCATTTGAGTGGTTCAAGGGTCGTCACATGAGGCGACTGCCCTTGAAAAATCAAATTTTGCCGGCTACCAGTTTTGGCGACGTCGCTCCATCGCATTGTCGCCGTCTCGCGCACTATAAGCGCACGCGGCGGCGGCAATGCATTTGTTTTCGGGTGACGTCACCGGCACTATAAGCGAGCACTTCAGTACTAGGCGATACCTTTTTTATTTGGCCCAACAAAAGATATTATAAGACAAGCTTTCGAGAGCTCTCCTCCCTTCCTCAGGTCAGCGACACTGAGTTACAGAGATTCCATGAGTTTAACACCGATGTAAAAAAAGAAAAACAAGTTAGCCACAAAAAGGCCGACGATGCAGCGAATTTGTTGCAGAGAAATGCTTTATTCCTTCTCCTGCATCAGCTGCCCTGGATGGCCATCTTGTTTTTTTTTTTTTTACAAATCGGTGTTAAACTCCTCGACTCTTCTGTAACTCAGTATTGCTGACCTGAGGAAGAGAGGAGAAGCCGTGAAAGCTGGCCTTATAATATCAATTGTTAGCCCAAATAAGAAAGGCAATCCCCTAATACTGACGTACTCATTTACTCTGCTCTGATAATCTTATATGTCACACTTTATTTCTAAAGAAAATAGATTTTGGAGATTGTAACAAACCTTTACCTCTTCTTGACTCATTTGAGGTTTTCTGCAAACCTAGAGTATGGCAGCCGGGACGTTTGGTAGGGTTAAAACCCCCACCTTAGTTCTAGTATGAGTGAAATCCAGCTGCACAAGCAAACCCTAGACCTAGAAGATGGTGTGAGGGCTTCCAGCACCCTCTACTGGTACAACACAATATCTGCAGAATGACCAGTGTCAGTGCAAATGAGCAAGTGTCTAGATGAGGTATTGTATTGTTTGTCTTTATTTATATAGCGCCATAAATGTACACAGCGCTTCACAGTAGTAATACATGTTGTAATCATATAAATAACAAATAATATAAATAACAGGTCATGGGAATAGGTGCTTCAGACATAAAAGTAACATTAAAGGAAGAGGAGTCCCTGCTCTGAGGAGCTTACAATCTAATTGTAGGTAATTGCAGTCTATGTTCAAAGGGCATCTCCAGTAATCTCCGGGTCACTCCCGTTTCCTTTTTGCATTTTGTGAAATCCACATGGTTTCTAGGCTCCCAATACCCAAATCTTAGTAAACTTCCTCTGCATAATAGATCCAGAATGGGGGTTCCAAGGGCAAAACAATGGCTATTTTTTAAAGGGACGGGGGGGATAGTTTAAAAAGATTGTGACCCACTTACATACACGCACCGTCCCTATTATTGTCCATAATTCAATATATACAATGGTACCCGACTGTAGGATGAGTATTTGCAGGCATTAGTCAGCATTGTGTGATGAGTTCTAAGACTCAGGTTCTGTGGGATTTATGTGTGTGTGTGTGTGTATGTGTATATTATACGATCCTGAGCTTGGTCCGGTGAAGCGCTGGCGGGCTTAAGTTAAGTGTGTATTTACTGCATTTTGTGTATCATTGTGCGTCTGCTGGTCTCACCAGAATAAACCCATTTTATTCCACTGCTTTGTCCTGCCGAGTGATTTGACCCCGGAAGGTGAAGGTGTTAAAAGTACTGGCCTCCCGTAACAGGCTTTTTTCACAACCAAAAAAGAATATTAGCGCCAATAAATTGTGATAAATATTGTGACTTAATAGTATTTTAAATATATATTAAATAAGTGTTAGTGAAATTGAATGTGTCAATATCTAAATGGGGGATAATTGGTACCTGTAAGAGATGTGTGCAGAGGTTCATATAATGGAGACCGATTTGGGTGAAATGATATCTGGGCTTTATTGAGCCTGTTCCTTTATCCAGGCAAAACATACAAAAACAACATAGAACAAACCCCTATCCCTTTGTAAGGGCTCACTTACTTCCCCAGACCCTTTATCTGCAGTACTGGAGGGATATTCCCATTACCAGCCTATCACCCCAAAGTCTCAGGAGGTACCTTAAGCAGGTGGCCCTCCGTGTCAGTCCTGGGTCCTCTGTGTCCAGGAAATATAGGTCTCTGGGTGTCTGGGTGCCTGGGTGTATGGGTGCACCTTTGTGCTCAAGACAGTGTCTGTGTGCAGGCTTCTCTGCTCTCCTTCTGTCAGCCCAAATGTGAGCTAAGGAATCTCTGTCCTGTGTCTCACATGAGGATTTTTACAGAGCTCTCATTAGTCCAAGTGGAGACTAGTTATTTGAGTGGCTGCAATTAACTCTCTCTGCTGGATTCTCAGAGCTCTTAGGCTGCTTTATTTAAACAGGGATACGTCCCTGTTACATACCTCCCCTGTTTGTGGGAAGCTCAGGCTTGCCACGGCTAAAGCCCATCCTTCCACTCTCACTCGAGATATCTCTGCGACTTGAAAGAGTGGATGGAGGAAGAGAACCCTTAGTCCCACTGGGATTGGAGCCCTTTCTCCAGGTCAGTAATATCCCCTCAAGAAGGTGCTTGAGCTCAGCACTCTTCAGTCGCTCGAGGAGGACTTTTCCCAAGCACCGTCTTTCTTCTGACCGCTTGGTCACTTATTTTCCCCTGCGTCGGGTGATCCTTTCTTCCTTGAGTTTAACCCGGAGGAAAGAACCTGGATTCCAAGCCGCCGTGTTCATGCAGTCAGGTTGGTCTGTATCTTCCATTCTAAATTTCCAAGCAAGCCATCATGGAGTCGTCGGGAGGTCGCTCCAAGAGGGGGGGAGGGGGAGTGGGGGATGGGGTACTGTGAGGGTTCGCCATTCTGGCGGCTGGAGACCTTCTCCTCACCTGAGAGCTCCTGCCACGACAGATGCTCTGGATGCGTGATCCCATGGTCCTGTTACGCGCGCGGACTGCGCGCGGTCAGTCTGTCCTCCCGCGGGCTCCGTTTCCATGCCCCGCCTCCGCACAGGCGTGCGGCTCACTCGTTCACCCAGCCTCCCCTCTAACATTCTTCCCAGTCTCCACTCCCGCGACAGGCAGGCCCGGCACGGGAGTGACGCGCGCACCGGACTCTGCCCCCTGACCCCAGTGATGCGTACGGATCAGCGAGCGCTCGGTACCGCCTCCAAGACTTGGGCACGCTCTGCAGAGGGGCATGCGCGGTGCACAAGTAACACGCGATCAGGTCGCCAGTCCTCCACATCGGCGACGCGCGCAACATGGTGCTCCGCCTCCGCTTCTAATTTGGCTGTTTCATAGGGCACACCTGTGTGACCCAGCAGCCTATAAGATTCCCCTCTTCTGCACTGCCCTGGCTCCTCATTGGTTGATGGCTCCTTAAATAGCTGCCTTGCTCATTCACACATTGCTGAGCATAACCTTGTGTGACGCTGTGCCTTGCTACATCCCTGCCTTGGACCTTGTTGTATCCTGCCTTGTGCCCTGCTACTGCCTGACCCCTGCTTCATATCTGGACTCTGCACCGCTCCTCTCCTGACTCCGGCTTATGCACGACCACTCAACTCTCTACTCCTGACCTCGGCTATCCTCAACGATTACTCTTCACTCTCCAATCCTGACCGTGGCAAAGTACCCCAACGATCCGCGACTCTCCAATCCAGACCCGGCAAGTATAAACGACTACTCTACCTTCTATACTCCTGACCCGGCTTGGAAGACCTATCTACACTCTAGGCGCGCCCTCGCGGTTGTGGGTTGGCGTTTATAGAATTCCCTACCTCAGCCTCACGGTCGCGTCTGGTTTGTGGTGAGCTACACGTTACAATATCCCAGTTACATTTGCCTACATCTTCAGATATACATTTGCGGATCGTCTTGCTTAGCTCAGCATATTCAATTCTTCTTCTGGCGTCTTGTTCCGATATATGCAGCAATAATGGTGGGACCAGCGGTGAGGCGGCGGCAAGTAAAGTCTTCTTACCTCCTATGTATGTACTCGCATCCACTTTCTGTCCCGCTGCTGGCAGTGCTGTTCCTCGCCGACCTCCGTGATCTCCGGAAGTCTTCACCCTCCCCCTCCTCCGGGTGCCGCCGTCAGAAGGTTGATAACAATGGAAGGTGAAGGAACGACGGGGTACTTCGCTCGCAATCCAAAATCAGATCAAAAATAGAACAAAGAGGGTTAACCAGGTATATTACAGCATAAAACTAGGCTTAATTAGAACATTGAGGTGCACAAAAAGGAAAAAAAAAGAACCTCCCACGCGTTTCACGCCAGTGTTGCGCTTTCTTGATCTGATTTCGGATTACGAGCGAGTGCCCGGTCTTTCCTTCACCTTCCATTCATTTCTCGTCGTCCTTATTATTTGCTGCATCTCAGATATTTTCTTATCCTGTTTTTTGTTAGCGATTCCTCCAGTATCTTCTGCACTTTTAACTACAATCTTCATAACTGTTTGTTAGTGTCCCCATGCACTTCCAGCGAGTTAAAGCGATTTGTCAGTTCCAGTTGAAATTCTCTGCTGTTATTCTTCAGGTTAGGGATGTTGATTTTGTTTCAGATGTCATTTGCAGCGAACCAACCGATGATCGCTCCTTGTGTCAAAACAGTTACGGATTGTGCAGTCTTCAAACGTGTATCTTGTTTTGCTAGGATAGCAACAATGTAATTCTTGATTATATTGGGTCAATTTCATATCCATTTTCTATTTGGATTGTTGTTGAAGAATGAATTGATAATGTTGACGTGCTCACACTCTGCAAATTCTACCAATCGGTCTCCATGTTCCTTCCTGTTACCGTAACCATTCAGTGCTTACCGACTGAGGCTGCGTCTTTCTGCTGAGCACCAATCTTTGCATTGAAATCTCCCGTACCGATCTTGAGGCGTCGATTTCCTTTGTTGTTAAAGCTGCAGTTCAAGCTGCCGTTTAAATGTAATTATTTTATCCACTCAATATGTGCATCAATGCAATCTGCACACTGACAAGTGATTCGCTAAGTTGCCGATCGATCTGTTCTCCTGTAATCGATGGCTGAAACGGGGGTTATTTAATTCCCTGTTAGGGCTGCACAAGAGTACCCAGGATGCAAAGTTCTGTGTGGAAGATCATGTGACCAGACAGGCTCTAGATATAATTGGTGCATTGCTAGAAAGGGCATGGCTCAAGATGCCAGAGCGTGTCTCAGAAGAGGAAGGGGGTGTGACTTTGTAAATGGTTTCTATAGAAACAAAAATGCTTGCTACATTAGAATACATTAAAAAAGTCTTTAAATGTTTTTTTTTAAATGCTACAAGTATTTTCTCATAATATAAAACTGATTTAATAAAAATAAATAAAACACATCTAGGATATTGCTTGAACTGCAGCTTTAAGTTGGTTGATTTTATGGTATAAGTCTTCCACTTCTGTCACATGATATTGGGCCATACACTTGGATTATTTGAAGCCTGTATCTCTTTGTCAACGTACTGTACTGACAATTCTGGCTGTGCTTTCCGATGGGCTTTCATACTCCACTATGATGCTTCTGCCCCTTGTTTACGATGAAACCTACTGCACTAATTCTTCCATTTCTGTACCTTTGTAAGATAATAGGTGTCGGATTTTGAGCTCAATAACGCCTTCATCTTTTCTTCTTACTTCACCAAGGCCAACAATATCCCATATCCCCCCCCATTTAATCTTAAATGAGTCTCCCAGTCCTTGCAGTGCTGCTTCACTGGAGTGCAGCAGTTGTAGGTAGCCAGATTTAGGTTTGAATTACAGCTTTTGTTTAACCTTCGGGGATTCTTAGCACCCTCTGCCTTCATCCCTTCTTCCTGAACACTGCCAAGCCCAAGAACAAACCAGCCTCCGGACAATGAGGGAAATTGCTTTTCTCGGTGTGTTCAATATTTGGGGGTTGAGGCATTACTTGCTATGAATTTTGCCAAGTACCTTACCCACTTTAGCCGGGTCTATTGTTCAAGCTTTCATAGTATTGTTAAACCTAGCAGCACAAGAGCGACTACACATCTTTTTGAACACCCATTGCCACCTTCCTGCCACTTTGAGGCAGGGAGGTGAGGATATTGATATACACATACACACAAGGCTCGACAAATGCACTCGCCCACTCGCCTGGGGAGAGTGCATTTTAGCCGCTGGCGAGCCGTGGGAGGGAGCGCAGGGCTTTTTACATTAGAACAGCTGTAGCCGGTAGTAGGAAAGAGGAGAGCAGGGCCGTCTGGCTGCTTAACCACTGAAGAGCACTCAGTGGCTGCTCCTCTCCAGATCTCCCGGTTCTGTGTGTGTTGGTAAGTGTGCGTGTCCCTTAAATATAATTGGTGAATTAAGTCCAAATAAATAGGACTCTGGCCCTGCTGCATCATTCTTGTTACATTTAGTAACATCCTCAAGCTGGAAAATTAACACTTAAAATCTATAGAAGGGAAAAAGGCAGCAGCACCAAAATAAAGGAAACAAAACACAAATGTATCATTCACATTAATAAGAAACACTTGGGGTCTCCCTTCACTGTCCCAACAACATCACTTATTGTGAAACTCTTACATCTATTCAATGACTTTCTCTATTCCTAAATCCAAGCCCTGTTCTATTCATTCAGTGATCCCATTTTATTCCAGTCACATAATGTTGTGCTATGTGATCAATTGTTCACCTAACCAAAGGCGCATTATAATGTTGCTATTAATAGAATCACCAATCATATATAACCATATAATCAATGATCATATGCTCAGTTGTACATAGGGATAAAAATGGGTGGGGGCGGGGACAGTCCCTTTTTTTGGACTGGCGAGTAGCATGTTTTATAATTTGTTGAGGTATGTATGTATGGAGAGAGGGAGAGAAAGAGAGGGATGGAGGGAGAGAGTGCACACCGAAAAAAAAGCCTCAGCAGAGACAGGTGTTGTGCACGGTAAAGGGTAAATAGTTACAGTCGGTGAGGATCCCCAGATATCCAATATACCGGCACAGCACGAGAGATAATCACATAAAGTGGTTTATTGGGTCCAAAATGAACACACATGCCCGACGTTTCGGGTCCCTGGGGACCGAAACGTCTGAGATTATATATATATATATATATATATATATATATATATATATAAAATCACCCCAATTATTAAGGTTATGGTGGGTAAAAAAAGTGACAAAAACCCTCCACAGTAAAGCATAAACAACTGTAAATATTACTGTATGCTCATTTGCATGTCTTATATACACATACATATTGTGACAGAAACCAGGGGTTGGTAATAAACTCCATATACAGGGCTCCCAGGATACTGAACAGTTTCTGTCCTGTCTAAGCTGAACAGGGCAGCCTCGTGGTACAGGCACTCCATTCCACAGTTTGTCTGCTGCCTGTTTTCTGTCACCTGTCATGCTGATTAGAGTTCAGGTATATAAGACCTGTTTCCTCTGGGCCCCGCCCAAGAGCCTGGAAGGCTGCTGAACTGCAGAGGGGTGAGAAAGCCTCTTTCCCAAATCGCTTCATTCATTCTGTTAGTTTGTCTAAAGACTGCAAAGGTACTTATTTTGTTGGTGGAAGTGGACAAGCCACTTCCAACTCTGAGTCAGGGACATCTAAGTTTAAGTTATCGCTCAGACGAGCAGCTTTTTGTTTGGCTTTGTTTTCTGTTTAAACTGTGGCAGTCTCAGTGCCTGGGACTGAATAAACCAGGTATAGCCTGTTTAAAGGAACAGTACGTGACGTCTCATCATTTAACCTACCCTAAAAGACCGTGTTCTAACAGTCCCGGACAGACGGCGGAGCCCCGGAGTAAGCCGTTTGTCACATATGGTGGAGAATGCGGGCAGAACACTGAAAGGTCTGGGGGTTAAAGAACTTTAAAAAAAAAAAAAAAAAAAAAAGAAGGTTTTTTTTTCTCTCTCTCCAAACAAGATGGAAGACGTGGTGAGTGCGCTGGTACGCAATGTCGCTGTCCAGAAAGACGCGAATGAAGCCCAGCAACAGGCGAGTGAAACCCAGCGACAGCTGTTAATAGCCCAGCAAGAGACTAATGCAAACCAGCAAGAGACAAACCGCCTGCTGAGAGAGGAGCAAAAGCGGTTCGCTCAGGGCTTACAGCAGGAACTCGAGATCCTGAGGGGGACTATCAGTAACCTTCCACTGGCAGAGGCAGCCCCAGTTCCGAAAATGACCAGGGCAAGCCACTACCTTCAGAAGATGGGACCCTCGGATGATGTGGAAGCCTATCTTCTCACGTTTGAACGCACGGCACAGAGAGAGGGATGGCCAGAAGCTGAGTGGGCTGGTCTAATCGCACCCTTCCTAAGCGGCGAACCCCAGAAGGCTTACTTTGATCTAGAGCCAGCCGAAGCTAACGTCTATGCAAAATTGAAGTTCGAGATCCTCGCCCGCCTCGGCGTAACCACGGCTGTTCGTGCCTAAAGGTTTCACGCATGGTCCTTCACGATGGATAAAGCCACCCGAAGCCAGATGTATGACCTCATCCACCTCGCCCGGAAGTGGCTACAACCCGAGATCAACTCAGCAAGCCACATCGTGGAACGGTTGGTCATGGACCAGTTCTTGAGGAAACTTCCCTCTGCCTTACGCCGTTGGGTCAGTCGGAGTGACCCCCACAATGCGGATGAGCTTGTGGCCCTTGTAGAAAGGTACAGTGCAGCAGAAGAGCACCCGCAACCCACAGTCGTGGAGCAACCCCACTATCCGAGGTTCCAGGACTCTTCCAGAGACGGTAAAAGGGTACCGGGGTTAAGGGGCGCTGAAGAGCGGCGACCACCTTCACGCCGCTCCAGCAACAGTGGTTCGCACACTAAGGGCAATAGCCAACATGGGGAGCCGGGAAAAGGCTCTAAGTGGGACACAGACTATGTACCTAAATGTGTAAATTGTCATGAGAGGGGCCACACAGCAAAAATCTGCCCACTAAATGATGAGCCCATGCAATGCAACAGCGTGGAACCTTATTCGCTGTTGTCCCAATGTATGGGCCCTAGCCCAGAGGACCCCTTGAATAACCATCTGTGGGCATTTGTAAAGGTTAATGGTAAGAGGGTTCGGGCACTTCTTGACTCTGGGAGCATGGTCACACTAGTGTCCGAATACCTATTGCCCATTAAGAAGAAACAGGTAAACAGTTCACAAAGAGTGGCAATTTGTTGTATACATGGGGATAATCATGAATATTCCACTGTTGATGTTTTTTTTTAAACAGAATTTGGTTCTTTAGATTTCAAGGTGGGTGTTGTACCCAAACTGGCACATGATGTGTTAATAGGGACCGACTTTCCCCATTTTCTAAAAATGTGGTCCCCAGCTCAGAATAGCACCCAGAGTTCAATAGCAGACCATAACGAAGTGTTAGAAGAAACAAATCCTTTCCCTTTTTCAGAAATGGAGGTTGACGAGGGCCCAAATAAGAAGGGGGAAAAGGAGGAGTGCTGTGAAATTCCCTTCCCCATCACTACTTTGGTAGGGAATACCCCAAATCAAGATGTTGATCAGGCACTTACCACCCCAGTACAGGATAAGACCCTCGCTGACCTAGAGGTCAGTCCTGGGAGTTTTAAGAAGGCCCAGTGGGAGGACCCCACATTAGCGGTAGCAAGGGGAAATATACGGGACCAGAATAGTACTCATGGCCAACCAGATAGGTCACTTGCCTACCCCTACTTCGAGGTAGAGAACGACCTAGTATATCGGGTTGATAAAAGAAAATCAGTTACAACTAAACAATTGTTGGTACCACGGACATTCCGTAACGTAGTATTACACCTCGCACATAGTCATCCATTGGGGGGACACCTAGGGGTGGAAAAGACAAAAGAAAAGGTTCTCCGAAGCTTTTATTGGCCTGGGGTTCTGGCAGAAATTACAAACTATTGTTCCTCATGCCCAGAATGTCAGATCACCGCCCCGTTCAAAGCATACCGCAGCCCATTGGTACCCCTTCCCATAATAGAGGTACCATTTGACCGGATTGCTATGGATCTAGTAGGACCCCTAATAAAGTCTGCTAGGGGACATCAGCATATATTGGTAATATTAGATTATGCTACCCGATATCCGGAGGCAGTTCCCCTACGTAGCACCTCTGCTAAAAACATAGCAAAAGAGTTAGTACTTCTGTTTTCCCGGGTCGGAATTCCTAAAGAGATCTTATCTGACCAGGGAACACCATTTATGTCCCAAGTAACAAAAGAGCTATGTAAACTCCTAAAAATCAAGCATCTCAGAACCTCAGTCTATCATCCACAAACAGATGGTTTAGTGGAAAGGTTCAATAAAACCTTAAAGAGCATGTTACGCCGGGCGGTCGATAAGGATGGGAAAAACTGGGACTGTTTGTTACCATACCTGTTATTTGCCATTAGGGAAGTTCCCCAGTCATCCACAGGCTTCTCCCCGTTTGAACTATTGTATGGCCGACATCCAAGGGGCTTACTGGATATAGCCAAAGAAACTTGGGAACACGAGGTTACCCCTTACAGAAGTGTAATAGAGCATGTTGCCCAAATGCAGGACCGCATTGCTGCAGTCCTACCCATAGTGAGGGAACACATGGAGAAAGCTCAAGAAGCACAAAGGAATACGTATAATAAGGGTGCTAGGGTCAGAATTTTTTTTCCAGGTGATAGGGTACTAGTTCTGGTTCCCACCGTGGAGAGTAAATTCCTTGCTAAATGGCATGGGCCATATGAGGTCTTGGAAAGAGTGGGAGAAGTAAATTATAGGGTAAGGCAGCCAGGTAGGAGGAAACCTGAGCAAATTTACCATATAAACCTACTCAAGCCCTGGAAAGATAGAGAGGTCTTGTTAACCCTAGTACCCCCAGGTCCGTCAGAGAATCAAGAAACTGACCCAGAGGTTAGCATAGCTGAAACACTGTCCGTGCATCAAAAACGAGAGGTCCAGAGTTTAGTGAGAAGGAACAAAGAAATCTTCTCTACACAGCCAGGTAAAACTAACGTAATTAAACATGACATAGTCTCTGAACCGGGGGTCCGAGTTAACCTTAAACCGTACCGAATCCCAGAGGCCAAGAGAGAGGCTATAAGTTTAGAGGTTAAAAAAATGCTAAAACTAGGCGTAATTGAGGAATCCCAAAGTGGGTGGAACAGCCCTATAGTTTTAGTCCCAAAGCCAGACGGTACAACAAGGTTTTGTAATGACTACCGGAAACTAAACGCGGTGTCAAAATTTGATACTTATCCTATGCCCAGGGTGGATGAACTTGTAGAGAGACTGGGCAAAGCCCGATATCTCACAACCCTAGACCTAACAAAAGGGTACTGGCAGGTTCCCCTCACAGAAAGGGCAAAAGAAAAAACAGCCTTCTCAACCCCAGACGGCCTCTTTCAATATAAGGTGCTGCCTTTTGGCTTACATGGAGCTCCCGCCACATTCCAAAGAATGATGGATAAAATTTTAAAACCACATGTTCGGTACGCTGCCGCCTACCTGGATGATGTGGTAATCCATAGTGAAGATTGGCAGTCCCACCTTCCAAAGGTCCAAGCTGTGCTCGACGCAGTTCGGTCTGCTGGACTAACTGCTAACCCCGCTAAATGCACCATTGGTCTGGAGGAGGCCAAGTATCTGGGGTATTCTATTGGTAGAGGGTTACTCAAACCACAAACACTCAAAGTAGAGGCGATACAAAATTGGCCAAGGCCAGTCACAAAAAAACAAGTAAGGACCTTTTTGGGGTTAATTGGCTACTATAGGAGGTTTATTCCCAATTTTGCAACTAAGGCAACCCCACTAACCGACCTCACAAAAGCAAGAGGACCGCTAATGGTAAAATGGTCCCCCGAAGCCGAACAGGCCTTTAGAAGCCTGAAAGAAGCTCTCTGTGCCCAACCAGTGTTGGTCACACCTGACTTCTCCAAAGAGTTCGTAGTCCAAACCGACGCATCTGAGGTAGGGCTGGGGGCGGTACTCTCCCAGGAGTCTCAAGGGGAGGAGCACCCCATCCTTTATTTAAGTAGGAAACTAAATCCCCAGGAGAAAAATTACTCCATAGTCGAGAAAGAGTGTCTCGCAATAAAGTGGGCTGTAGAGACACTCAAGTATTATCTGTTGGGGAGAAAGTTCCGATTGGTCACAGATCATGCACCCCTTACCTGGATGTGTCAAAATAGGGAGAAGAACGCTAGGGTGACCAGGTGGTTCCTAAGCCTACAGCCCTTTAAATTTTCTGTGGAACACAGGTCGGGGCACAAACATGGCAATGCCGACGGGTTGTCAAGGATGCACTCCCTAATATCCATGGTCGCTCACCCCTCGAGGTCTGAGCTGGGGGGGAGGATATGTGACAGAAACCAGGGGTTGGTAATAAACTCCATATACAGGGCTCCCAAGATACTGAACAGTTTCTGTCCTGTCTAAGCTGAACAGGGCAGCCTCGTGGTACAGGCACTCCATTCCACAGTTTGTCTGCTGCCTGTTTTCTGTCACCTGTCATGCTGATTAGAGTTCAGGTATATAAGACCTGTTTCCTCTGGGCCCCGCCCAAGAGCCTGGAAGGCTGCTGAACTGCAGAGGGGTGAGAAAGCCTCTTTCCCAAATCGCTTCATTCATTCTGTTAGTTTGTCTAAAGACTGCAAAGGTACTTATTTTGTTGGTGGAAGTGGACAAGCCACTTCCAACTCTGAGTCAGGGACATCTAAGTTTAAGTTATCGCTCAGACGAGCAGCTTTTTGTTTGGCTTTGTTTTCTGTTTAAACTGTGGCAGTCTCAGTGCCTGGGACTGAATAAACCAGGTATAGCCTGTTTAAAGGAACAGTACGTGACGTCTCATCATTTAACCTACCCTAAAAGACCGTGTTCTAACAGTCCCGGACAGACGGCGGAGCCCCGGAGTAAGCCGTTTGTCACAATATACACACACACAGACGAACCGACTGTCAGAAATCCTTGACTACGAGGACATTAGGGAAATATCACAACAGGAACCAGCATGCTTTACAAATAAGAATTCCGTGATTGTACTGGAAGTCGACATTTCGGTCTCTACTATTGGGGAATGAAACGTCTACCTCC